>NC_041006.1:24759348-24835752 GCF_004193775.1 Glycine soja
ACTTACTTCCAATGAAAGGCCTTTTTGTTACAAAATTTGAAAGCAAAGCAAATTGCCAATTACAAAATTACAAAGAAAAAAGTCCTCAATTGTGGTGGCTATTCTCTCTTTTAGTGTTTCACTCAATTTGGAGTGCTTCTTAGTCCAATAGCTCTTAAGGTGGTTGGCCCCTTGCTTCTTGACTCAAATTCTTCAAGATATGGCACCAATCCTCCTTTCCAATTCCCTATATGGGCAACTCACAAGCAAGGAAACAAAGAGACAAGCAATAACCAAAGACAAAAAAAAAAATGAAATGAAAGCTAAACCAATAGAGTTTTAACAAGACAAATTTCCAAGGATTATTCAACAATTAAAGCAATGAAAAGCACAAAAAGCAAGCTAGGACTCAAGAGAAACCTAGAATGGCTCTAGAGTAGAGTAGAAAAACTCTAAAAAAAAAGACTCAAGAAACCTCTAGTTTTGGCACTTGTTTTCACAATAATGTTCAATTGAAATTTCAGAACTACGATTGGTATAAAATATGCACCAATTATAGAACAAATTTTGAGCCAAAACAACAAGCACACTTTCCTTTCACTTTCTTTTTTTTTTCCTGGACACTGATTTTTCTGCCAACTTGTGAGATTTTTATTATTTTTTTCTTTAATCCAAATCGCTTGATTCTTTTTTTATAATTTTGGTCCAGATGTCTAGAAAATTCAGTAAAAGTTTCAGCTCAAAAAACGTAGTTACCAATTCCCAGTAATTTATACAAGTTCGTATGTTCAAGCTGCCAGCACCAGCGATTTCAGCCTAGAAATCAAGAGTAGTGTTTATGTTGCTTAAGGCTTGGATAGTTACAATTTGTGTTTGCTTATGCTCAATTATCTTGAATAACACAATTAAAGAGAGCTTAAGACTTATTTTGATTCACAAATCCAGCCACAACTCAGCACCACAACTCAACTTCATCATAGGCATCATGTAGGAAAAACTTAGAAAGCAAAAAAAAAAAGTTCAAGAACAAGACTACTTCTAGGAATTGATTTAGAACATGTTATGAACTAAATAACATGCATGAATTAGACTCAAAATTCAAAAGATAGGCTAAGAATGACAAGAATACATGAACAAATGTATCTATAATTCAATCAACAAAATAAAATTCAACACAAACTTAGAACATAATGTGACAATTACTATGACTAAACATGACTCTAAGACAACATGGATTAAGTGATTTACACTTAGATTTTTGTGTTTTTTTTTCTAATCAATATTTTGGAACAAAATTTAGATCTAAAGGTTCAGAACAAGAATATTATGAATGAAAATTGATAGAACCTAAAATCAACACAAAAACAAGATTCAAGAGTAGATCTACAAAATTTGAACCATAGAAATGCAAGAACAAGTGTAGATCTAAGATTTAATCGGTTTATTTTTTTTTAATCTACTCTAAACAGCACCAAACCACAAGACAATGGAGGATATACATGGAGAATAAGATGAAGAACAAGGAATTAAAGAGAATTCACCGAACAAAAAGATAGAGGAAGCAAAAGAACATCACCTAGATGAAGATGCTCTTGATACCACATGATGCAAGCTCCATGGGAGCTTGTAGGCCTAGGATCTTCTTCATCAATGGATTCCTTTGCTTCTTGGAAGATAAATGGCAGCGGAATGGGGAAGGAAGAGAGAGAGGAGACGCCACTTCAAGGAGAAGATGAGTCTAGAAGAAGCTCACCACCATAGGAGGCCATGGATAAGAGCTTGGAGGAAGAAGGAGAAGAATGAAGGAAGAGGGAGAGAAGAGCACGAAATTTTGTGCTCTAAATGAGCTTTGAAATCTGAAGTTTAATATTCAAATGTTCAAAGTTGAAAAAAATGCACACACATGACCTCTATTTATAGCCTAAGTGTCACACAAAATTGGAGGGAATTCAAATTTCACTTGAATTTGAAATTGAATTTGTGGAGCCAAACTTTGGAGCCAAAATTTCACTAATTATGATTAGTGAATTTTAGTTATGGTTCAGCCCACTAATCCAAGATCAATTCCAAGATTCTCCACTAAGTGTGCTTAGGTGTCATGAGGCATGAAAAGCATGAAGGACATGCACAAAGTGTGACTATATGATGTTGGCAATGGGGTGTAGTAAGCAAATGCTCACCTCCCCCTCTAAAATTAATTGGATTGGGCTTCTACCAATTCAATTAAATTTATTTCCAACCACACACATCAAATATCCACTTAGTGCATGTGAAATTACAAAACTACCCCTAATACAAAAACTAGTCTAGGTGCCCTAAAATACAAGGGCTGAAAAATCCTATATTTCTAGGGTACCCTACCTACATTATGGAGCCCTAAATACAAGGCCCAAAAATAATGAAACCTTAATCTAATATTTACAAAGATAAGCGGGCTTGTACTTAGCCCATGGGCCCGAAATCTACCCTAAGGCTCATAAGAACCCTAGGGCCTTCTCTTGCATCTCTGGCCCAATCTACTTGGAGTTTTTCTATCCAATGCCCTTGCGGAGTAGGATTGCATCAGATATTCCAAACTGTTTCCCCTAATTAAAAATCTATTTACTTTTTACTCAAGTTATGAATTCCCTTAATGACAATCTTCTTAATATTAATTCAAATGAAGCAACTTGAATATGAATATAAAGCAATTATAAATAAAGGAGATTAAGGGAAGAGAAAATGCAAACTCAGTTTTATACTGGTTCGGCCACACCCTTGTGCCTACGTCCAGTCCCCAAGCAACCCGCTTGAGAGTTCCACTATCTTGTAAATTCCTTTTACAAGTTCTAAACACACAAGGACAATCCTTCCTTTGTGTTTAGAGATCCTTTACAACAAGAGACTCACAGTCTCTTAATCCCTTAGAGAATGAGAATAAAAAGAGGAACAAATCTCTCTAGAAAGAGATGGATTTTACAGATTGAACACTCAATTAATTCCTTAATGAATTGCAATTGAATTGGCCAAGGAATTCTTAAGAGGATAAAAATGAAATTGCTCTTTGAGAGGATAAACACTTTGTTGTTCTGAAAAAATCTCTTTTCAATTTCGTTTTAAGTCACATATATATAGACCATGGTGGTCATGAGTAAAGCCTTTGAAAAGTTGTGACTCTTGAAATTATTTTTCTGAAATTCCTGTCTGGTAATCGATTACAGTAATTGTGTAATCGATTACAGCTTTTAAAATTTGAATTAAAATGTTTACTAACTGCTGGTAATCGATTACCAAAATTGTGTAATCGATTACACAGTCTAAAATTTCGAATTCAAATTTTTATAGCTGTTATGAAACGTATTTGGCCACTGGTAATCGATTACATCCTCTGGTAATCGATTACCAGAGAGTAAACCTTTGAGAAACACTTTTTATTTTAAATCACTTGGCCAAACCTTTGCTAATTCAATTAGGAATTCCCTTCCTAATATTCTAGTGATCATCTTGATGTTGTGACTTGTAATCTTGAAGTATTGTCTTGAATTTTAATCTTGAAAAGGCCCATTTGCATCAATTGCAACACATCATCATGATCATCATCAAAACATCAAAGCCAATTGCATCTACAGTAGTCAACGCTCTTTTGAGGCAATCAAAAGCCTCTTTGCATCTGTCATTAAAGTCAAACTCCACCTCCTTTTGCAACAAGTTGGACAGTGGAAGGGCTACTTTGCTAAATCCTTATAAAGCGCCTGTAGAATCCTGCATGACCAAGAAAAGATCGCACCTCTCGCACACAAGAGGGGTAAGCCAATTGTGAAATAACAGAAATTTTTGCAGGATCTACTTCAATACCCTTATTGGAAATAATGTGGCCTAAAACTATACCTTGCTCAACCATAAAATGACATTTTTCAAAATTTAGAACAAGGTTAGTTTCAATGCATCTATTCAAAACTTTTTCCAAACTATTCAAACAACCATCAAAAGAGGATCCATATACAGTGAAATCATCCATAAACACCTCTATGCAATTTTCTAAAAAATCACTGAAAATACTAATCATGCACCGCTGGAAGGTACTAGGGGCATTGCACAGGCCGAAAGGCATCCTCCTATAAGCAAAAGTGCCGAAGGGGCAGGTGAATGGGGTCTTTTCCTGATCCTCGGGAGCTATAGTAATTTGCATATAACCAGAAAAACCATCAAGGAAACAGTAGTGGGATTTACCTGCCAGGCATTCAAGCATCTGATCAATGAATGGCAGGGGAAAATGGTCCTTTTTGGTAACCTGGTTCAGCCTCCTATAGTCAATGCAGACTCTCCAACTGTTCTGCACCCGAGTAGGAATCAGCTCCTCCTTCTCATTTCTGATCACTGTGAGGCCAGTCTTTTCGGGACTACCTGGCCGGGACTCACCCATTGGCTATCGGAGATAGGATAAATGATTCCAGCTTGCAAAAGCTTGGTTATCTCCTTCTTCACTACATCAAGAATCACCGGGTTGAGTCTTCTCTGTGGCTGTCTTACTGGTTTAGCTCCATCCTCTAAATTTATTCGATGCATACATGTGGATGGGCTAATACCAGGAATGTCCGCCAGGGTCCAGCCTATAGCCTTCTTATGCTTCTTCAGAACTGACAACAACTTCTCCTCTTGCTCATCAGCAAGGGTGGCAGATATAATCACTGGAAAACTCTTGCTATCATCCAAGTAAGCGTATTTTAAATTTGATGGTAGAGGCTTCAATTCTGGTGTGGTCGGCTGGACAGTGGTAGAAGGAGATGGTTTCTCAGCCTTTACCTCATAAAGAAAGTCAGAGGTATGTGTACTTCCTGAAACATGGTTAGTCCTATCTGACTCTATAAAATCAATCTCAAGAGGTAAAACACCACCACCAGGCATGCAATCAATATCACTCTCAGATTCACTCTCAGCATTAAATTCAGACATATGATCAAGTACAATTTCAGACTCAATGCATGAAGAGTGAGAGGCATGCAGATTAGAATAAAGATCAGCCATGTATTCATCAACAACATGGTCAATTATTTCAGCACGAAATACAGGAAGATCTTCAGATGGGTATTTCATAGCATCCAGAATATTAAAATGAACAGTTATATCACCAAACTCCATGGACAGTGTGCCTGCATAAACATCTATCTTAGTTCTAGCAGTTTTCATAAAGGGTCTGCCTAGAATGATGGGAACTGATCCTTGAGAAAATCCATCTTCCATATTCAAGATATAAAAATCAACAGGGAAAATCAGTTCACCAACTCTAACTAAGACATCTTCTATGAAACCAACAGGATAGGCAACACTTCTATTAGCTAAATGAATTACCACATCAGTTGACTGCAAGGGACCTAGAGATAGAGAATTAAAAATCGAAAGAGGCATAACACTAACAGAGGCTCCTAAATCTAGCATGGCATTGTCAAACTTACTATTCCCTATAATACAAGGTATGTTGAATGTACCTGGATCTTTGCATTTTTCAGGAATTTGAGGAACAGATTTACCAATCAATGCGGAGACATTTCTGCCCATGCTAATTCGTTCACTTCCTTTAAGCTTCCGCTTATTAGTGCACAGCTCCTTCAAGAATTTGGCATATCTTGGAATTTGCTTTATTGCATCCAACAGAGGTATGTTTACCTCTACTTTTCTAAACGTTTCCAAGATCTCTTTCTCTGCCTCTTCCATTTTTTTGTTGGAAACTGCTCTTGGAGGGAATGGAAGAGGGGGAATGTGCTGCTTCTGCAAATCAGAATTACCTGTGGAAGAAGATTCACCTGCACAGAAATTGTTAGGTAGATTTTTGTCATCACCTTTTTCTGGAATAGAGTGAAGTTTGGCAGGTTCATTTGCAGATGAGGAAGGTGCTACGGGTTGAGGTCCTTGACACTGCTTTCCCGACCTCAATGAAATGGCACTGACATTTTTGGGATTTTGGACAGCTTGAGAAGGTAGCTTGTCAGAATTCTGGGACTGTTGTTGATTCAATTGGGTAGCTAATTGTCCCATCTGATTGGTTAAGCTCTAAATCGAGGCTCTGGTCTCTTGCTGAAACTGCATGTTCTGCATAGTCATTTGCCTCACAAGTTCTTCGAGGGAAGGTTGTGGAGGGGCCTCAACTGTTGGCTGTTTCTGGGGTTGTTGCTGTTGTTGGATTGGTGGAGGAATGTATGGTCTGCTTGGGCCAACAGCATTTTGGAAGGAAGGAGCAGGCTGCTGTTGTTGTTGTTGAGGGCTGGACCATCTGAGGTTAGGGTGATTCCTCCATCCAGGGTTGTATCTGTTGCTGGAAAGGTCATAATTGCTCTGCTGTGGTTGATTTTGCTGTTGAGGTTGAGGAGGTCTATTGTAAATATTTGCAGCATAAGCTTCAGGCTGCTCAATTGCTCCAGGTTGCTGCATGGAAGGGCAAAGGTCTGTATGGTGGTCAGCAGAGGAGCACAAACCACAAACCCTTGCAACAGGTACAGATTTCTGATTCAAGGCCAGCTGGGTTACCAAGTTAACCAATGCATCCAGTTTGCCTTCAAGCTTCTTAGTTTCAGATGATGCAGATGGATTTGTAGCTACCTCATGCACTCCTCTAATGACTATGGCATCATTTCTGGCGCTAAACTGTTGGGAGTTGGAAGCCATCTTCTCAATTAAATTTCTGGCTTCAGCAGGAGTCATGTCTCCAAGGGCTCCACCACTGGCAACATCTATCATACTTCTCTCCATATTACTGAGTCCTTCATAAAAATATTGGAGAAGAAGCTATTCTGAAATCTGATGGTGGGGGCAACTGGCACATAGTTTCTTAAATCTCTCCCAGTACTCATACAGGCTCTCTCCATTGAGTTGTCTAATACCTGAGATATCCTTCCTGATGGCTGTGGTCCTGGAAGCAGGGAAAATTTTTTCTAAGAATACTCTCTTAAGGTCATCCCAGCTCGTGATGGACCTTTGAGCAAGGTAATACAGCCAGTCCTTTGCCACTCCCTCTAATGAATGAGGAAAAGCCTTCAGAAATATGTGATCCTCTTGGACATCTGGGGTTTCATGGTGGAGCAGACAATGTGAAATTCTTTCAAATGTTTGTGCGGGTCTTCACCTGCAAGGCCATGAAACTTTGGAAGCAAATGAATCAGTCCAGTTTTAAGAACATATGGGACATCCTCATCAGGGTATTGGATGCACAAGCTTTCATAGGTGAAATCAGGTGCAGCCATTTCCCTTAGAGTCCTCTCACGAGGTGGAGGTTGTGCCATGTTCTCAGAATGTGCAAAATCAGAATGCTCAAAATTATAATGCTCAAGATCAGGATGTTCAAAATCACCAATAACAGAATGCACAAATTCACCAGTTATGGAATGCTCAGAATGATCAAAAGGTAAAAAATGATGCCTAACTAATCTATGAAATATCCTATCTATCTCAGGATCAAAGGGTTGTAAGTCAGATGGATTGCCTCTAGTCATACACTACATTCAGCATGCACACAACTAGTTGCCTTGTCATGTAAATAAAGGTGTAGGTTTGAACTACAACTACCCTCAAATGATATCCAAATGACTTGAAATTTTGTGAGCAACCTTATAAAATGATGAGAAGATAGCACAAAAAATGTCAGACAAAAATTCAAAGTCTAACTATGAAAGCTAAAATTGGTAGGTTAAGAAAAATAAGTGAATAAAACTTGAAAAATAAAAAACTTTTGACAGAATCGCTTTTTTGGACGATGGAGACCTCAGCCGGCTGCCACAGCGTAGGAAATTTTTTTCTACCCCAAATGCATATATAATAATTGCGATTCTGATAACCGGAGCAAAAGTTATGGCCGTTTGAAGTTTTGACAAACACAAAATTTGCTAGTTTTTTGGAACTTTCAAATCTGACCAAACTAAAGGCTCTAGCTATTTTTCCCACAAAATATGGATTAAAAGAAGTTACCACAAAAAATTCAGCCAAAAATAACAACTCTAGCTACTAAAACAAAAAATCCCAAATAATTCAGCATGGGTGGTCGCTAAAATCCGTCTCTAATTGATTTCTACTACTACTCTGTTTTTCCGCAAGCTGATTTCTACTCCTACTCTGTTTTCAAGCACAATCTTCACAGCAAAACACCCAAGACTGAAACAGGGGAAACGCTTAATGGGAAAACTGAAACAGAACACACATTAAACAAAATACCAGGACACTAAACAACACTAACACACATACTAACACAATACTAACAATTAAACATAAAACACGAAAGGATTAAACACACAACACTAGCTAGCTATTATGAACCTTTGGACACTGCTCCCCGGCAACGGCGCCAAATTTGATCGAGGCCGTACCGGAATCAAATAAACATGAAAATGCAGTAACTAGGAAGTGATCCTAGGTCGTTTCCCAACGAGCAGTGACAAGCCAAATGTTCATAATATACTTGCAGTAACAGTAACGTTGTGGGGGGGGGGGGTTTGGTTGTTTGGTAATTAAAGAGCAGAACAAATAAAATGGAATACGAAACTACTAATATTAAAAACGGGTTGTTTCCTCTGATTCAGAAGCCACTCTCTTATCCTGGGTTATGGAGAATTCGTCCCTAACAGTCAACCACTTAATCCAACCTTATTTCAATTTACTAAGCGAAAATCAACTTAGGGTTTTCAATACGTGATTAGGCACCACATACACCAGTTAGCCCTTCGTCCATTAAGCATGAACGCAAGTTAGGCTCAGAGGCAATTAATCGAACACAAAGCGTGCACTGATTAATATTCACGAAATTGGGATAACTGGTGAAGGGAAAACTGTCAGGAAACCACATTACAAACGAAACCTCAAAGAGAGTTGGGCTTCGTCCTCAAAAGGAAACAACACCAGAAAATCTAGCCTTCCATGGATTCAAACAGAAAACGCAAATGAAGCATGAAGCAGAAACGTAAATGAACAAGAACGTAAATGAACAGAAACGTAAATGAAAGTAGAAGAAGAAGCAAGAATGAACTCGTAATTAGAAGCAGAAAACGGAAATTTGCATTAAGAACGAAAACTGTAACAAGGGAACAGAAAAACGTGAAAACCTAAAACCAAAGCTCTGAATAATGAAAATAGCATAGCAGAATAGAATGCCCTGCACGAATCCCAAGGCAGCTATTTAAAAAGAGTCACTCAAAGTCACTGGGCCCTATTACAATACTCTGGCCCAAAACGAAATAAACACTGAACAACATAAAATAAAATTGCGAAATTTCCTAATTAGAAATTAACTAAGGTAAGCGCTGCTTTATTTGCCCTCTTCAAGTCCACAACCAAAATCCGGATTAAGCCCAATGTTTCATTAATTCCTGAAATTAGATTAAAAACATCAAATTAGCTAAATGAGCCCAAATAATAAAACTGCCTAATTAATTGACAATTAAGACCAATCAATAATTAAAATGGTGCAAAAAGGGTTTAGAAAATAGAAGAAAATGATGACACATCACTCTTCCCGCTGGTTTAGTGGTGGTTCCTACTCAGGGTTTCTATTTTGCTTTTGCTGTTTTTTTGTTTGTTTTTAGAAAACAAATATGCTTTAGCTCAGAAGGGGTAACAAAGGATAAACTAGTGTTTGGGATGTTGAAACATGGCCATGTGTCATTTCAAATCTTGACTTAGATCCTTTTGTAGTTTCGATTTAGGGACAAAACCTTAATAACACGCTGTCATACCCTAATTTCGTTAGAAGACAATTGTTTGCCAACGTGCGGACCTTTGTTGACCAAATTGAGATGCTTAAGACTCATCGCCACATAATTCGTAAAGTTTCATGATGTTTCAGAAGGAAATCAGCCAAAAACACAAAATTGTGGGGGGTGAACTGATCAATTTAGGGGGGTGTACCTAGTCCTAGGCCCATCTGGAATATTCTGGACGGAGGTTGCTTCAGGTGGAAGCTACCTAGCTCACCTGGGCGAGCTGAGCGGAAACCACCTCCCTCATTTTTGCTATAAAATGGCGTTTGGGGCTGAAGGGAAGGGGTTCAACACTTTGGATAGTCAATTTTCACTTAAAATTAGTGAGGAAAAGAAGAAAGAAGGAAAAAATCCAAGTCGAGGCGCTTCCGTAATGCTTCTGTGACGTTTCCGTGATCAATTCCGTGGACGTTCTTCGTTCGTTCTTCTTCGTTCATCGATCTTCAACCGGATAGTTTTTTATTTTAAAGCTTTGAATTCATTCTATGCATCCTTAGGGGTCCATTCTTGCTTTGTATGTTTTCATCTTCATTCTTCTACTTTCGGTATTCTTTTTCTTCGTTTTAAGCGAGTTTCAACCGATCGTTTAAGTCGTAACCTCACTTAATTAATGTTTAAATGAATTTCAACCGATTGTTTGTGTTGTAATCTCATTTAATCGCCTTTAAAATAAAATTCAACCGATCGTTCATGCTGTAACCTCGGTTAAATAAAAAATAATAATAAAATAAGTGTCAATCGGACATTTTACTTTGAAAGTCCTCTTTAATGAGTTGAGAAATAACCAAGTGAAACTAAGGCTAAAATCAACTTACAAATCAAGCATTTGCCCGCAAAAAGGTCATTCGAAACCGTTTGAAGGTCCAACACCTTAACGATCCCTTTTTACTTTTATAGGTGAAAACGAACCATTTAAAATTCTAAAATCAACACCCCGCATAACTTTCTTGCTTTCTAAAGAACTACGTAGGTCTGAGTTCCTTATCGCAATTGAGGATACGTAGGAGCAAAAGCCCCGCTTTTGTCGACCTCAAAAGATAAAAAACATAACAAGGGGAAAATAAAATAAAATAAAAGTCATGATTTTGCACATTTGATTAAAGGTTGCCGTCCCTTGTGACAAATGCGTGGGGTGCTAATACCTTCCCCGTGCATAAAAACAACTCCTGAACCTTTTATTCTTAATGTTCGTAGACCCATTTTTGGTTTTTCTAACGTTTCCCTCAAATAAATGTTGGTGGCGACTCCGCACGTTCTCCTCCCTTGGAAGATGCACTCGTGAGCCTCGTGTCGCCCTCCCACCGAAGGGTAGGTTGCGACAATTGGTGACTCTGTTGGGGACTGTTAGAGAGTTAGGTCGTTCAGTCAGTGTGCAATGTTTTTATCATGACTTTTCCTTTTGCGAGTTTCTTTTTATTTCTCTTATGTTCTTGTATATAACTCTCGGATGCTTTTAGTGTGTTTTTAATGTATGCATGAGGTAGATATTTATTCATTTGATGCACACAAACACCAACACTTTTTGCACACACGGTGAGTTGAAAAAAAAAGGGGCCCTATACCTGGGTCCGTGGGAACATAGGAAGTGGACGTGAATCTGTGATCATGCTAAGTCTCTGACTTGCTTGATGACAGTGAAACCTCATTTTCATACCCTAATTTCGTTCGGGGACCATTATTTATCGGCATGCGACCTTCCTTTGACCACCTCAAAATGTTTAATACCCATCGCGGTGGAATCCGTAAAGTTCCGAGATGTTTCGGGAAGAAACCGGCCAAAAACATGAAAATGGGAGTGCATTTAGGAAAGTGTGGTGTGTGTAAATAAACTGTTACACTCTAATTTCATCCGGGGACCATTGTTGATCACTTTGGAAGGCTTAACACTCATCTTGGTGGAATCTGTAAAGTTTCGGGACATTTTGGAAAGAAAATAGCCAAAAACACAAAAGTGGGGTTGAACTTATCAAACACAGGGGTGCACTCAGGAAACTTCATCCAGACATTCTAGAAGGAGGGTGAACTTATCAATTATGAGGTGCGTTCAGGAATCCTCCTCAAGAAGCCTCAGGGCGGCAACCACCTCCATTTTGTTAAAAAATGGCATCCGGGGCATCCGGGCTTCCGTAATGCTTCCATAAAATTTCTGATAACATTGGGCTAGCATATTTCACTTAATATTGGTGAAAGGGAAGAGAAAAAAAAGGAAAACAAGTCTGAAATGCTCCCGTAAGGCTTCCATAACTTTTCCGTAAAGTCCGAAAATGGGGGGTAAACTTAGTAATTGGGGTGCGCTCAGAAATCTTCCTCAAGAAGCCTCTGGGCGGCAAGCATCTCCCTTATTCCCTATAAATAGGGGAGGGGGGCTGTTTCAAAAGTGTTCATGACCCCTAGGCTATGCATTTCAGCTGTTTTGGGTGAAAAAACGTGTTTCCGTGAAGAAAATCTAAGCCGAGGTGCTGCAGTAACGCTTCCGAGACATTTCTGTGAGCAAATCTGTGAAGATTTTCCGTCGTTCTTCATCCTTTCTTCGTTCGTTCTTCGGTCTTCAACCGGTAAGTGTTCGAATCCGAGACTTCCAATTCATTTCTTCCGCTTTTAATGAGTTTTTTACCATTTATTTAAGCCATTATCTCACCTAATAAATGATAAAATGAATTTCAATCGATCATTTGTGTTGTAATCTCGTTTAATCACGGTTAAAATAAAATCCAATCGACCGTTCACGTTGTAACCTCGGTTAAATAAAAAAAGGAAAAATAATAAAAAAATAATCAAAATATCTTGAAAAAATAATAAAAATATCTTTGAATAAAATAATCAAAAAAATCAAATCGGACGTTTTTCTTTGCAAGTTTCCTTGAATGAATTGACTAATAACCAAAGTTAAACTAAGGCTAAAATCAACTCACAAATCAAGCTTTGTCTGCAAAAGTCACTTAAAACCGTTTTAAGGTCCAACGCATTAAACGATCATCTTTGCTTTTATCGGTTAACATGGACCGTTCAAAAGTATAAAATCAACCCATAACTTTACCACAAAAGCAAGAACTACGTAGGTCTGAGTTCCTCATCGCAATTGAGGATACGTAGGAGCAAAAGCCTGGCTTATGTCGACCACCCCAAGAGATCGTTAATGGTCCAACGCCTTAACGTTTCTCTCCTTTAAAAAAAAATCAAAAGATTGTTTAATGGTCCAATGCCTTAAACGACTTTTGTTCGGTTTAAATCGATCTTGCGGAAAAGATCAAAACAAATTAACCAACATTTAGTTCTGAAAGAACTATGTAGGTCTGATTTCCTCATCGCAATTGAGGAATACGTAGGAGTGAGGGAAACACCCTTGTTGACCACAAAAAGATAAAAAATACAAAAAGGCCCATAAAATACATAAAAACAGAAAAATGGGAAAATACGTAGTTTTGAAGTCATATTTGCACACTTGATTGAAGGTTGTCGTCCCTTGTGACGGACGCGTGGAGTGCTAATACCTTCCCCTTGTGTAAAATCAACTCTCGAACCTTTCGCAATTAAAGTTCGTAGACTACACCTTTCCGGTTTTTCCGACGTTTTCCTCAAATAAACGTTGGTGGCGACTCCGCGCGCCTTCCTCCCTTGGAAGACGCACATGTGAACCCCGCGTCGCCTTCCTGCCGAAGGGTAGGTTGCGACATATGGCGACTCCATTGGGGACTGTTTTTAGAGAGTTAGGCCTATTAATCTTTTGTGCAAAAGTTATGTTTTCCCTTTCATCGGTTTCCCTTTTCCTTTATGTTCTTGTATAAACTTCTTCGATGTTGTAAGGGTGTTCTAATGTATGCATGGGATAGATATTTATTCATTTGATGCACACAAACACCAACACTATTTATACACACGGTGAGTTGAAAAGGGGCCCTATACCCGGGTCCATGGGAACATAAGGAGTGGAGGTGAATCTGTGGTCATGCTGGGTCTCCGACTTGCTTGATAACAGTGAACCCTCATCTAAAGTGTTTTTCTTTGATAACATATTGTTGCTGGTAGTCCCTACTGCCGCAATATGTTTTTTCGAAGGGGATGATACCTCTAGAAACCATCAAGAGAGATATGACCACCTTGGGAATTATCACTAAAAGCCTTTTTGTTCCTCCCGTTTAGGTCCCTAAAATAGGGGCATGAAGTGAACGCGCGGCGTGCCTTTTAAACACTGTCATGCATATAACCTAAATGTCATGTACGCCTTTGTTGTATGATTATTTGAGGATATTGCCATGCTGTGTACATCCCCCTGTTGCGCTTTTGTGCATCTGCTTCATGTTGTCTTTTGTCACGGGAAGCTGGAAGGTCCATATCACCTTCTTAACTGCACACATGGGGAACTCCGCCCCCGAATGCGCAAGTAAGAAGAGATGATTTTCCAGGCTCTCGTGTCCATAAATGCATTCATATCATACATCGCATAAGCATCTCTTCATGGCATCATAATGGACGTATCGTTCCTGCATTTGTCACTTATCATTTAATGCATTGCATTTTGCATAAGTCATTTCATCACTGTCGCAACCTACCCTTCGGCGGGAGGGCGACGCGTGACTCGCGGGATGCGTGTTCCACGAAAGGAATACGCGCGGAGTCGCCACCAACGTTTATTTGAGGAAAACGTCGGAAAAACCGGAAAAGACGCGATCTACGAACTTTTTAGTGAAAGGTTCGGGAGTTGTATTTACGCACGGGGAAGGTATTAGCACCCCACATTATTTACGCAAGGGACGGCAACCTTTAATCAAATGTGCAAACATGACTTTGATTTTTATGTTCCTTTTATGTTCTTATATCCTTTTATACCCTTATTATTTTTTTTCTTTTTTGTGGTCGACAAGGGTGTTTCCCTTTGCTCCTACGTATTCCTCAATTTGGGATGAGGAAATCAGACCTACGTAGTTCTTGCTTATCAAGTGATTCTTTTCTACTTAAGTGGTGATCATTTTAAGGCGTTGGACCTTAAAAATGATCCATTTTACTTAGTGAGAAATTGAAATGACAAACTTCAAAAGCCTATTTTTGTGGACGAGCTTGACTAGGCGAGTTGATTTTAGCCTTAGTTTTCACTTTAGTTATTAATCAATTCGATTAAGAATGAGAAATCCCAAAGAGAAAACGTCCGATTGATTTTCCGCTTTATTTTACTAAAAGATGTTTTTTTGATTATTATATTATTTCTTTTACCTCTTTTTGATTTCCAACGTGGTTACGGCACGACCGAACGGTCGGAATTTATTTTAACCGAAGTTAATGGATAATACAATTCAAACGTTCGGTGGAAATTTATTTTATTTTTTAGTTAAGCGAGAAATGACTTAAGTAAAATGGCTTAAGCACGTCAACAGGGGGTATAAAAAGTAAACGAAACGAGAATAAAAATGCACGAAACACAATGTGGACCACCACGGGCACATAGAATGAATCGAAAAGCTTGGTTCGAGGTACTTACCCGTTGAAGATCGAAGAACGATGAAGAACGAATGAAGAACGTCGAAGAACGGTTGAAATCTTTGCGAAATTCCTCACGGAAAACGTTACGGAAACGTTTCGGAAGCGCCTCGGCTTAGATTTTCTTCATGGAAACAATTTTTCCAAGCAAATTCGAAAGAGAGAGAAGTGCCTAAGGGGCTGAACCCCTTCCTTCTTGCCTTCCTCCCCTATTTATAGCAAAATAGGGGAGGAGGTTGCCGCCCAGCTCGCCCAGGCGAGCAGGGTTGCTTCCTCCAGAAGCAACCGCCTTCTGGAGGGCCCAAGTGGGCCTGGGTGCTATTTGCACCCCCATTTTTACTAAGTACACCCCCCTCTGCTGTTTTTTTGGTGATTCTTTTTTCGTAAAGTTACGGAAACTTACGAATTTCGTAACGATACTTGTTTTCTTCCCGTAATGTTACGGAACCTTGCGGATTACATAATCATCCCCTTTTTGACTTACGGAATGTTACGGAACCTCACTTAATTATGCAACGATGCTTCCATTTGATTTCCGGTGTGTCACGGAAACTTACGGATTGTGCATCAATATTTTTTTGGTTTTTCGGCATGTCCTGGAATTTCACAAATTGCCTAATGATGGGTGCCAAGCACCTCACGAGGACCAAAGAATGGTCGCACGTCATCGAGCAAAGGTCCCCGGACGAAATTAGGGTATGACAGTTGCCCCTCTTTACTTGTCTTTTATTGGAGATAAAAGGAAAGTAAAGATAAGACACTAATTTCGTTCCTCTCGATTTGACGAGAGTCGCAGGTGACCATAAAATCTCCACATGCAAATGACTTGTTGTTCCCAAAATTTCACAAATTGCCTAATGATGGATGCCAAGCACCTCACAAGGACCAAAGAATGGTCGCATGTCATCAAGCAAAGGTCCCCGAAAATCAGTGTATGACACTAATTTCGCTCCTCTCGGTTGACGAGAGTCGCGGGCGACCATGAAATTTCCGCATGTAAATGACTTGTTGTTCCCGGAGGAACAAAAGGTGCAGAAGACTATGTCAGCCTCTGCATGCTATCAAGCGTTCTGTCTTACAGATAGCAAAAGAATGTTTATACGGATAACCACTCGGGTATTTCCGCGTATCATCGGGCCCGCCGCCTCTGGATGATACAAGGGTGCAGAATGACCAAACTTGGTCTCTGCTTGTCATCGGGCCCGCCGCCTCTGGATGACAAAAGGGTGCGAATAACCGTAAGGTATCTCCGCGTATCATCGGGCCCGCCGCCTCTGGATGATACAAGGGTGCAGAATGACCAAACTTGGTCTCTGCTTGTCATCGGGCCCGCCGCCTCTGGATGACAAAAGGGTGCGAATAACCGTAAGGTATCTCCGCGTATCATCGGGCCCGCCGCCTCTGGATGATACAAGGGTGCAGAATGACAAAACTTGGTCTCTGCTTGTCATCGGGCCCGCCGCCTCTGGATGACAAAAGGGTGCGGATAACCGTAAGGTATCTCCGCGTATCATCGGGCCCGCCGCCTCTGGATGATACAAGGGTGCAGAATGACCAAACTTGGTCTCTGCTTGTCATCGGGCCCGCCGCCTCTGGATGACAAAAGGGTGCGGATAACCGTAAGGTATCTCCGCGTATCATCGGGCCCGCCGCCTCTGGATGATACAAGGGTGCAGAATGACCAAACTTGGTCTCTGCTTGTCATCGGGCCCGCCGCCTCTGGATGACAAAAGGGTGCGAATAACCGTAAGGTATCTCCGCGTATCATCGGGCCCGCCGCCTCTGGATGATACAAGGGTGCATGTCACGTGACCTCAGGGTCAGTATGACAAAGATTATGGGGCGGCCGACAAAAGCAAGGCTCTTGCTCCTACGTATCCTCCAATGAGGAAATCAGACCTACGTAGTTCTGGATAACTTGTGAGACTTGAAAAAGTCTCGGTGTTTTCTCCACTAAAATGCAAACATGCTTTAGCAAAGAGACAAATATTCCAACTGATTTAGAGCAGCATATGCTTTTTTGAGTGAAAAACAATGCGTCTACCGGGGAAGGAGAGTCTGCTGATGAAATCTCCCATAACCATAAATGAGATTTTGGATGTTAGCATTTCGTTTCTAAATGACCATTTAGAGGAAACACCGGGTTCGACAAAAATAGAAGAAATCACTCAAAGTGTATCAATCTCGCACAGGTAAGTGTTTCATCCTAATTCCGAACCATAGATATGTCATGACTTGACTTTGCAAATTATTTCCTATCAAATCAAAAATTACATGCGTGATCGTGGATCAATAGGACTTCCCTTGGGAATGGGTTCTTTTGGTGGTTTTTTCGGCTTTTGTGTGTTTTTGGCTTTTGATTTTTCTGGCTTTTTCTTTTTCTGTTTTTTTTTGTTTAGTGCGGGGCGAGAAAAAAGTCGCTAGCGCACGGGATTTTGGTGGGTAATCAAAGGGAGAAGACTATTTTAGGTCGTGGTTCCCTTTCCTTCTTTTTTTGTTCATTTGGTGACAATCCTGTATTGTTCAGATATTGTCCGGTCCAAAGACCTCTCTGCATATTTCTTCTGTTTTCCCTTCGATCCCCGATCAGGGGCTTTCTTTCCTTCTTCTTCTTCTTCTTCTTCTTTTTTTTTACTTTCTCCCATTCTTTGATTGGGAATTTTCTTTCTTTTCTTTTTGCTTTCTCCCACTCTTTGATTGGGAATTTCCTTTCTTTTCTTTTTGCTTTCTCCCACTCTTTGATTGGGAATTTCTTTTTTTGCTTTCTCTTTGATTGGAAATTTTCCTTCTTTTCTTTTTTGCTTCCGAGGGTAAGGATTGACATTCTCACCCTAGGTCGAGGTTTATGGTGAGTCAGGATTTTGGCTCAAGGCTTGTAGAATGGCTAGACATGATACATGTCAGGGTTTGGTTTGGTTCAAGGATAAAAAGGGATGCCCCACATTATTTCCATGACACAAATGCAAAAATGATGATTTGGAAATTTTATGCAAAATTGGTTATGCACGCACCTATGCGGACACTCAAGTGTCAAATTTTTATGGTCATGTGATGCTAGGGCTCAGGATTCATTTCCTCTATTTTAGTCAACCCAACGTTTCCAAAATATGTTCTTTTATCAATTTGTGCATTCATCCGAGTCCATTTTGGGCGTCTGGGAAAATCTTCACAGCATTCACCCTTCAGGTGTATACACATTTTTTCAAAAACTAGTTATGATCAGTGAATTTTTCCAAAGAAAAGTTGGAAGTCATCTCTTTTCAAAAGCATGTTGGTTTTTCAGCTTGACAACTTATTTTTCTTTTTTCTCCTTCTTTTTTTTATCATTATCATTTGTTTATTTCTTTTTCTTGTTTGTTTTTTTTTTCTTCTTTTTTCATGAGGTATTTTGCTACCTAAACATGTGCATATTTTTGTGAGGTATTTTTGCTATATACATGCATATCCAAGGTATCTTGCCACCTAAACATACATATATATGTTTTGCGAGGTATTTTTTTGCTACATACACGCACATCTAAGGTATCTCTCTACCTAAACATACAAATATATATTTTGTGAAGTATTTTTTTGTTTACATACATGCATATCTAAGGTATTTTCACTACCTAAACATACATATATATATTTTGTGAGGTATGACTACCTTTCGAGCTTGCGCTTGTTTTATTTAAATCCCCAGGATCATGAGCAACTAGGTGCGTCCTACTATAAAAAGTGATCAAATAACAAGCATAGATTCAAAAGGTACTAGGTTGCCTCCTAGTAGCGCTTCTTTAACGTCTTTAGCTGGACGCGTTATGACTTGTCAGTCACTGACCTAGTACTTTGCTTACCTTTGGCTTTGGAGTTGGTAGCCTGCTGGTCGGCCATGTGTCGTAGGCAACGCTCTAACCTTTTTGCGGATGAGCTGAGGTGAACTCTAGAGGTGGTGGCGGTGTGTCTATTGCCCGCTACCGGTCATCCCAATGCTGCTGTGGTGTTTCGCCCTGCGCCTGCCTAGGGACGCAGTACTTCTTGATGAAAGCTCGATCAGTAGGGGGCCTGATGCCCTTGCTGGAGGTTACAGGTACTCTGTAGAACTGACAGAGACCCGTAATTAGAGCTTGACAACTCCAAGACCCTGTTGGACTTCTTCGGGTCCACTGGGTGTCTTGCAGGTGCGATCCCTGCAAACAATTGATGAAATCAGAAATCAGTTGAGCGATGTGCATACTTACCTATGATGACATAACCTTGCCGGGGGGGTACGGGCACCCTGTAGGACTGATAGAGGCCCGTAACCAGAGCTGGAAACCCCAGGGCCCTGTTGGACTTTTCCGGGTCCACTGGGTGTCTTGTGGGTGCGATCCCTGCAAACAATAGATGGTATCAGAAATTAGTTGAACTATATGCATACTTACCCATGTCGGGACGACACAGACCAACTGATACTTCCGCAGGGGGAGATTGGCATTGCGGTCGCTGGGCAGAATGTTGCTAAGTAGCAATGTCATCTATATCTGTGTAAGAGTGGTCATGTTGGTGCGCATGGTCCGCACTCTTCTCTTTGCAGCGGCACGGGTGAAATCTTGCCCCAGTATGCATAGTAGCTGTGTGATAGCCTCCCTCTCTGGTTGTGCTCGCACAGTTGGCCCTCCTCCAATATCAGGGGGTGGCCCAGGAACCGTTAAAAGGAAACTACTGGTCCCTTAACCGGGAGTGCAAGTCTTGGTTAAGCATTTAAGGATAGAGGACCTTAAATTATCTTAAGGTGTGGATATGGAGCACACTGAAAATGAGGACACGTAGCCCTCTAAAGGTGAGGGCGTGCAACCCTCTCAAGGCGAGGATGTATAGTCCTCTGGAGGTGAGGGCGTGTAGTCCTCTCAAGGTGAGGGCGTGCAGCCCTCTGTTGGCGAGGACGTGTAGTCCTCTAAAGGTGAAGGCGTGTCGCCCTCTGTTGGCGAGGACGTGTAGTCCTCTAAAGGTGAGGGCGTGTAGCCCTACGAAGGTGAGGACATGCAGTCCTCTGATGGCGAGGGCGTGTAGCCCTCTGAAGGTGAGGACGTGTGGTCCTCTAAAGGTGAGGGCGTGTAGCCCTACAAAGGTGAGGACATGTAGTCCTCTGAAGGTGAGGGTAACTAGTACCCAAGGCAAGGGCGAGTAGCCCTCTCAAGGCGAGGACGTGTAGTCCTCTGGAGGTGAGGGCGTGCAGCCCTCTGATGGTGAGGGCGTGTAGTCCTCTCAAGGCGAGGACGTGTAGTCCTCTGGAGGTGAGGGCGTGCAGCCCTCTGATGGTGAGGACATGGAGTCCTCTGAAGGCGAGGACGTGTAGTCCTCTAAAGGTGAGGGCGTGTAGCCCTACGTTGGCGAGGACGTGTAGTCCTCTCAAGGTGAGGGCGTGCAGCCCTCTGTTGGCGAGGACGTGTAGTCCTCTAAAGGTGAGGGCGTGTAGCCCTACGAAGGTGAGGACATGCAGTCCTCTGATGGCGAGGGCGTGTAACCCTTTGAAGGTGAGGACATGCAGTCCTCTGATGGCGAGGGCGTGTAGCCCTCTGAAGGTGAGGACACACAGTCCTCTGATGGCGAGGGCGTGTAGCCCTCTGAAGGTGAGGACATGCAGTCCTCTGAAAGTGAGGACACACAGTCCTCTTAAGGTGAGGGCGTGCAGCCCTCTGTTGGCGAGGACGTGTAGTCCTCTGAAGACCAGGGTACTAGTACCCGAGGGTCCATCCTTATGAGAAAGCAAGAGATCGACTCATCGAGAGAGCCGGTCATCCCAAATTCAAAAGATTTGGACATTTAGATGTAGGGAATCTATGTAGTTAACATGATTTTAAGGGATGCAAATGCATGCAACCTTTGTTGTGAAATTTGGGTAAATGCGGACTTTGTATGAAACAATGCAATGTAATGGAAAGTTGTACAATGTTCATGGCATTCTTTCCCTATTTTGTGATTTTGATTTTGATTTGATTTTTTTTTTTTTTTTTTTTTGGAAAACACAGATTGACTGCCATTTTGAAAAAGGTGATAATTCATGCAACCTCATCCTATCTTTTTGCAAATCTCTTCGGGAACTCCCTCAGAGTGTATGTTCTTTTTGATTTAGTCACTTGACCATTTTGGAGTGACGGCAATGGAGTCGTTTGATGTTTAATCAATCCATTGAAATCCTAGGGTTTGTCCCTTTTTTTTTGTTAAAAACATCGATGGGTGAGAACTTTTGATCGGCCCCTATGTTCACTTGAGGCTCATGCACGGTGCCCCTCATTGCCCCAGTGTAAGGCTTTGAGGTACCAATCGTTGTCTTTCGTCATGACCTTGTAGCTGGGAACCTATTGGGTGAGAACTTCTAATCTGCCCCTAGGTTCGCTTGAGGTTTTTGCATGGTGCCTTTCGTTGCCCCAGTGTAGGGCTTAGAGGTACCAAGTGTTGTCTTGTTTTCACGACCTCGTAGTGAGGAAGAATGAAAGAAGCAGTTGATTCTTGCAAAAAGAATTTTCCAAGGACGAGAAATAGTTGAAGGATTTTTCAGCTGATGGATTTAAGTCAAATGACTCCTATGTAGAAGCAAGATGTTTTGATGTCTTGATGATGCTAAAGGATCAAGTACTTCTAAGTTTTATTCAAGACAAGAATCCAAGAAAGTCAAGATATATGATCAAGTTTGATCTCTTAGAATCTTTAGGAAGAAGTTTCCAAATTGAAACAAACAAAAGGTTTGACCAAAGAATTCTATCATTTCAAATTGAGATTTGCTCTCTGGTAATTGATTGAAAATGTTTTAATACAAATTTTTAAAACCTGTAATCGATTACATAAGTCTTGTAATTGATTACCAGAGGGGATTTTCAGAAAATAATTTCCAAGAGACATATCTATTCAAATGTTTTATGAACGGCCATTCAAATGTTTTAAAGAGAGTTTTCATTGCCCAAACAGTTTTATCCTCTCGAAAGATCAAGAGTTTTTCTGAACTGAAATGTCTTATCCTCTCAAAAAGATTCCTTGGTCAACCACTTGCTTATTCAATAAGGAATTTTGATTGATCTTCATTTTACAATCTACCTTTTTTACGAGAGACCTCTTCTTCTCTTCTTCTTATTTCTGAAAAGGGATTAAGAGACCGTGGGTCTCTTGTAGTAGAGGATTCTTGAACACAAGGGAAGGGTTGTCCCTATGTGCATTGTTGATCCGAAAAGAGAGAGTGAAAGTTTAATTGGGGAATAATATTCGTATCTTAATTCAATCCCCTCTTCTTCTCAAGGTAACTGAGGCCATTTGTCCAACATCCTATTCTTGATAACTCACTTCTCTCTAAAAAGACAAAATGAGGTCACATGAACGTCTATATTTTTACTTGAAAACACAGTCAATCAAATGCCTTTTTATTTTTTATTTTGAAACTTATTTTTTATTTTGAAACTTATTTGTTTTGAACTTTGCTCGTTGTTTTACGGCACCCCCACCAACGTGCAAGATGAGTAATCTCTGATTGAACGGTCTTGGAAGTCAACACTCAGGAGCGCAGGTTGCTTGAGCAAACAGACCAATGGCTTACACCCACATTCCGGTGAAAGTTGAATAAGCAAACATGCGTTTGTGAGAGGATGAGGGACAAAGATATCAACTTTATCCATTTCATTTAACATTGTAGCTGTGGTTTACAATAATGGCATAAACTTGGAAACCCTGATGAGTCATTAGGGACACCTAACAACAGCTTTCAAAATTGCCCCATGTGTGGCATCTCTTGTCAATGTCGGGATTTACACGCAATTCTCCTCAAATTTCAGCCAGCCCGCATCAATTAGACCTTGCACCTTACGCTTCAGAGCCCTACCATGCTCAATGGAACGCCCCGGGGCTTCTCCATGACAAGCACACGTTGCGTTTGAGTCGTATTCTCGGAGAAATGGAGGTTAATGAACCTTGGCTAGGGTTATGGCTACCATTGAATTATCAAGTAGATATGGGAGCAAGTCAGCATATGACAACGGAATTTGGGGTGAACCCTACAGGCTTTTTGCTGCAAAATTCCTTTTTGTTGGTGTTTTTTTTTTTTTTTTATAACAATGATTAAGGTCATTTTATTTTATTTTATTTTATTTTTCAAGGAAAGAATGCAATGAGCAATGCAACCAATGAAAAGCATGGATGTATGCGAATGATGTACAGTTGAAGATTGCGAATTTTTACGCAGGATATGGGGTTGAATCAATTTAGATTTTCAACATGGTCCATGACATCTTTGTCAAGGTGAAACTGGAAGTAACAAGGACATCAACAATCCTAAATATGTTTGGCAGTAGACGAAGCAGTGATGTGACTCGATTCATCTTTTGCCCCAATTTTGCAAGACGATTACTTCCATATTTCAACTTGACTTGATGAACCTTTTTATAAAAGCATGAGCTTGGTTCAACCCTATAATCCAAGGAATGGCAATTCTGATCGCCAATACTTCAACAACATCTCATAGGGATGAATGACTCGGGCATACTTTAAGCTTATGCACGGAAAATGTAATTATGAAATTGAGATGCCCGAAGAAACACCATTTCCTAGTTAACCATGCATTAGGTACCATGTTCAATTATTTTGTTTTGAAACGGGTTTATGATCCCAACATGGTTGGCTCGTGGTGCCTAACACATGAAACTAAGAATGTAGTGTGAAGTTTCACGCTTCCCCCTTCTTTGTTTTTGTTTTGTAGAGGAAAACGCAAGGATGAGCAAACATGAAAACAAATGGTATGCAATTTTGCAGATCAAAAAGTTTGTTGAACGCATATGCATGATGATGCCATGACTCATGCAAAATGTGAGGCTGGAATATGATAACGGACAAATGCAGGAACGATATGTTCATTATGATGTTATGAAGAGATGCTTATGCGATGCATGATATGAATGCATTTTACGGACACGAGAGCCCGGAAAATTATATCTTCTTACTTGCGCATTTGGGGGCGCAGTGCCCCATGTGTACAATTAAGAAGGTGATATGGACCTTCCGGCTTCCCGTGACAAAGGACGAGACCAACATACAATGCATGCTAGAGATAAAATGTGGGAGTGACTTGATTCGCACTGATTTTTGGAGTAAAAACGTGGGATAAACTCATTTTTTTCAAAAAGTTATAACTAGTCAAGATCTGAGCGACAATACAAACTTCCTAGCGGTTTCTAATCATATGGTCCATTAAGTCTATCATATGCTGACAATAGCCGAGAAGCCCATGAATCTCTTCGGGGGTGGAGTAGGTGTCTGCCATTGCCTTGGCCTTGGCTAACAAGCGGGGAAGTTCTTGACTCCCGTTCAAGGTAAGAGCAAACCGGTCCATCCACATGGTTGCCTCTTGGTGTAAAGAGTCGATCACCCTTCCTCTAGCCTCTTTTTCCGCATATACTTGAGCATACTCATCCGCGATTCTATGCTCGTGGGCCATGGCTAGACCTAACTCTTCTTGGTACTTGGCGATGATAGCTAGCATGTTGGTCTCCGTCTCGCATAAATGCTGAGACAAGCTTCTTTTGGACCTTGAACAAGCAATTAACTCCTCTTTCAGAACCATGCTATGTGCTCGCGACTGGTCCCTTTCTTCCCTTCGCAACTTGAGTTCATTATTGCTACCCCATAGAGCTCCGCAAAATTTGTTCCGGCCATACTCTTCCTTGCGAGCCCTCTTGGTCTCTTGTTCAAGGGCTCTTGCGGTAATTGCATTCTCTTCCCGTAACCCGGCACACTCCTTCCGAACGTGTGTAGCAGCCAACTTGAACTTCTCCTTGGCGAGTTTTGCCTTTCCTAACTCGCTTTTGAGAGCTTGGATTTCTTCGTCCTCTTCCGGTGCTTCAAAATTCTCTTCGCTGACGACTTTTAACTTGGCGAGCCAATCTAAACCTCGTATGCGAACTTTCAGCCATTCGTGGTACCCACCAATGATGCCATTACGAATGCCTCTAAGCTCTTGATCTTTCCTTAACGGGGTTTCCCATGCCTTATGGATTTTTTGTATAGTCTTGGAATTTTGTGCGCCGAGATCCCTCACAAGGAAAGGAGACATGCTTTCTTCCGTCGGTGCTCCCCTCATGGGGTACCCTAGTTGTCTTATAGCGAGCGCGGGATTGTAATTAATACAACCCCTCGTTCCTACCAGCGGAATGTTTGGGTATCTTCCACATGAGAAAAGGACTCCTTCTTTTCCTTCCTTCCATCGGGAGGACCAACTGATTGTTCTACCTCCTATCCCGGCCAAGAGCTGGTCCCAATCTATTCTCCTCTTTTCAGTACACGAGCGATGGCTCAGGAGCGGACATGGATGTCTTGTGTCTTGTTGGAACAAGTGTGAAACCAACCAAACACAGAGGGCGGGTAAGCAACAGATGATCCGTGCGCTACTCTTCTCGCACCTTCGGTCAAATGTGTCAAATAGATCTGCCAAGACAGCTACCACCGGACTTTCCTTGCTATGGTGGTAGGCAAGGAAAGCGTCGATTGCTGCTAGGTCTACCAAACCATCCACGTTTGGAAAGAGGACGACCCCAAAAATTAGCAAAGCTAACACATTCATAAACGGGACCCAGTCTCCTTGATTGGCCATACCCCTCGCCTTGTCTTCTAGGTACTTCTGTGGTAGACCCGCTATGCCGTTCCGAGTTTGTTTTATGCGGTCCAAACCTCTTGCTGAATCCTTGACCACAGTTGCAATTCTGCTCAAAGAGGGGAGACATCCGGAGGAAAGATATGGTTTTCTTCCCCCGAGAGGACATCCTAGGATTTCTTCAAATTCTTCAATGGTTGGTACTAATTGGAAGTCTCCGAATGTGAAGCATCTCAAAGGCTGGTCGTAGTATTGGGTGAGTGATGCAATGGCTTCTATGGACACCTCTGCTATGGTCAACTCTAAGATCTTTCCGTAAGTCTTGCGGAAGGCTTGCATTTGGAGGGGTTCCATCAACCGCCCTAATTCCTTGATGCTGGTGGTATCTGGGCTTTTGACCTTGACTTGGTAGAACCTCTTTTTAAGCGAAGGCTTTTGACTTGATCCCATGTTTTACTAAAGTGAAATAAAATCTAGTGCGAATCAAAACTCTGACATCTATCATGGGTGGAATGGATGAATGCATGAAGAAATGCATATGACACAGATGCAATTTACGAATACGGGAGCCCGAGAAACTGTCTCCTTCTTAGATACAACGTCTAGGGGTAGCAAAGTGCCCCAACGTATGTATTTAAAACGGTGACACGGACCCTTCGTTGGTTTGTTTACAGAGGGGATCAAGACAGAACCCGTATGTGATGCATATGCAAAAGACGCAATGCGGGAATGTACATAGCATGACAATATTTACTGAACATAAGCAAAAGGGTATATGATACTTATGCATGGCAGTGTGAAAAATGGCACGCAGCGTGTTTGCTCCGTGCCCCTATTTAAGGGACCTATAAGGGAGAGAGCTAACTAGGCTTTTAGTGATAACCCCCAAGGTAGTCATATCTCTCTTGATGGTTTCTAGAGGTATCATCCCCTTCGAAGAACATATTGTAGCAGTAGGGACTACTAGCAACAATAGGTTTTCAAAGAAAAAAGCTCTAGATGAGGGTTCACTGTAATCAAGCAAGTCGGAGACCTAGCATGATCACAGATTCACCTCCACTCCTTATGCTCCCATGAACCCGGGTATAGGGCCCTTTTTCACTCACAGTGTGTGCAAATAGTGTTGGTGTTTGTGTGCATCAAATGAATAAATATTTACTTCATGCATACATTTAAAACGCACTAAAAGCAACAAAGAGTTTATATATACAAGAACATAATGAAAGGAAACCAACAAAGGGGTAAGTCACGGTAAAACATTGCACAAAATTAAATGGCCTAACTCTCTAAAAACAGTCCCCAGTGGAGTCGCCAACTGTCGCAACCTACCCTTCGGCGGGAGGGCGACGCGTGACTCGCGGGATGCGTGTTCCACGAAAGGAATACGCGCGGAGTCGCCACCAACGTTTATTTGAGGAAAACGTCGGAAAAACCGGAAAAGACGCGATCTACGAACTTTTTAGTGAAAGGTTCGGGAGTTTTATTTACGCACGGGGAAGGTATTAGCACCCCACACGCCCGTCCCAAGGGACGGCAGCCTTTAATCGAATGTGCAAACATGACTTTGATTTTTATGTTCCTTTTATGTTCTTATATCCTTTTATACCCTTATTATTTTTTTTCTTTTTTGTGGTCGACAAGGGTGTTTCCCTTTGCTCCTACGTATTCCTCAATTTGGGATGAGGAAATCAGACCTACGTAGTTCTTGCTTATCAAGTGATTCTTTTCTACTTAAGTGGTGATCATTTTAAGGCGTTGGACCTTAAAAATGATCCATTTTACTTAGTGAGAAATTGAAATGACAAACTTCAAAAGCCTATTTTTGTGGACGAGCTTGACTAGGCGAGTTGATTTTAGCCTTAGTTTTCACTTTAGTTATTAATCAATTCGATTAAGAATGAGAAATCCCAAAGAGAAAACGTCCGATTGATTTTCCGCTTTATTTTACTAAAAGATGTTTTTTTGATTATTATATTATTTCTTTTACCTCTTTTTGATTTCCAACGTGGTTACGGCACGACCGAACGGTCGGAATTTATTTTAACCGAAGTTAATGGATAATACAATTCAAACGTTCGGTGGAAATTTATTTTATTTTTTAGTTAAGCGAGAAATGACTTAAGTAAAATGGCTTAAGCACGTCAACAGGGGGTATAAAAAGTAAACGAAACGAGAATAAAAATGCACGAAACACAATGTGGACCACCACGGGCACATAGAATGAATCGAAAAGCTTGGTTCGAGGTACTTACCCGTTGAAGATCGAAGAACGATGAAGAACGAATGAAGAACGTCGAAGAACGGTTGAAATCTTTGCGAAATTCCTCACGGAAAACGTTACGGAAACGTTTCGGAAGCGCCTCGGCTTAGATTTTCTTCACGGAAACAATTTTTCCAAGCAAATTCGAAAGAGAGAGAAGTGCCTAAGGGGCTGAACCCCTTCCTTCTTGCATTCCTCCCCTATTTATAGCAAAATAGGGGAGGAGGTTGCCGCCCAGCTCGCCCAGGCGAGCTCAGCTCGCCCAGGCGAGCAGGGTTGCTTCCTCCAGAAGCAACCGCCTTCTGGAGGAATCTTCTGGAGGGCCCAAGTGGGCCTGGGTGCTATTTGCACCCCCATTTTTACTAAGTACACCCCCTCTGCTGTTTTTTTGGTGATTCTTTTTTCGTAAAGTTACGGAAACTTACGAATTTCGTAACGATACTTGTTTTCTTCCCGTAATGTTACGGAACCTTGCGGATTACATAATCATCCCCTTTTTGACTTACGGAATGTTACGGAACCTCACTTAATTATGCAACGATGCTTCCATTTGATTTCCGGTGTGTCACGGAAACTTACGGATTGTGCATCAATATTTTTTTGGTTTTTCGGCATGTCCTGGAATTTCACAAATTGCCTAATGATGGGTGCCAAGCACCTCACGAGGACCAAAGAATGGTCGCACGTCATCGAGCAAAGGTCCCCGGACGAAATTAGGGTATGACAATCACCATGCATTTGCATCTAACATGCTTTTTGCATGCCTTTTTATTTTCATGTTTACTCATGCATGATCCTTGCATTTTCCTCTGCAAAACAAAAACAAAAAAAGGAAGCGTGAAAATTCACACTGCATTCTTAGTTGCATGTGTTAGGTACCATGAGCCAACCATGTTGGGATCATAAACCCATTTCTCAAAAAAAAAAAAAAACAAAACAAAATGATTGAGCATGGTACCTAATGCGTGGTTAACTAGGAAATGATGTTTTTTCGGGCATCTCAATCTCATAATTACATTTTCCATGCATAGCATACGTATTACCGAGTCTTTCATCTCTATGAAATGTTTTTGAAGTATTGGCGATCAAAATTTCCATTCCTTGGGTTATGGGGTTGAACCAAGCTCATGCTTTTACGAAAAGGTTCATCAAGTCAAGTTGAAGTATGAAAGTAATCATCTTGCAAAAAATTGGGGCAAAAGATGGATCGAGTTACATTGCTACTTCGTCTACTGCCAAACACATTTAGGACTGTTGATGTCCTTGTTACTTCCAGTTTCACCTTGACAAAAATGTCATGGACCATGTTGAAAATTTAAATTGATTCAACCCCATGTTCTGCGTAAAAATTCGCAATACTTCAACTGTGCATCATTCGCATACATCCATGCTTTTCATTGGTTGTATTGCTCATTGCATTCTTTCCTTGAAAAAAACGAACTTAATGATTGTTATCAAAAGGAAAGAACACGCTTTACGGTGCCCTTACCGAAGCCGTGCTAGAGCTAGAGTAATGGGTGAAGTAGAGGAGGTGCAAGAGCAAATGAAGGCTAACACGGAGGCCTTGAAAGAGCAAATAACCACAATGATGGAGGCCATGATGAGCATAAAGGAGATAATGGAGGTCAGTGCGGCTGCAATAACTGCTACCAGCACCACTGTTGAGGTGGACCTAACCCCCCCATCTAGCCTCAACCAAATGAATCATCCAACCTCAGATATGGTAGGCAAAGATTTGGGAAGTACGGGCGGCCCCCATTATGTGCAAATTCAAAACAAGCATGCCTTCCCACCATATGGCTAGCCTCCCAACTATACACCACCCAATCTGGCATACACTCCTAGTGAGAATGTCAATAACTCCACTCCCATACTCATTGAGAGCCAACAACCTCAATCTGATCATGCACATGTCTCTTAATCCATGGGGGAGACACATGAAATTTCCCACCACAATCTAGCCGACTTTGAGCCTTACCTCGGATATGCCACTAAAGGGCAAGTAGTTGGTGGTATATCCCTGCAAAACACTTTGGAAGGGCCTCAATTTCGCCCCCAACCACAACCCTTCTATGGAAAAATGGTGGGTTACACACCTTCAAGCTTTGCGGATTTGGTCTTCGCCGATGAAAGGATCAAACTGGGTCTGGAAAGAGGTAAATCTGATTATCCTGGTTTAATAAATGCGAAAGTCGGGGCTAATGAAGAGGATGAGAATGAGGGAGAAACCCTTGCTATGATTGCCATTCCTACATGGTCAAATTTCCCATCAACCCAACAATGTCATTACTCAGCCAATATCAGCCCATCTCATTACCCACCACCTAGTCATCCACAAAGGCCATCCCTAAATCAACCACAAAGCCTGCCTATCGAACATCCAGTGCCAAAACACCAACCAAAAAGGAATTTTGTAGCAAAAAGCCTGTAGGATTCACCCCAAATTCCGGTGTCATATGCTAACTTGCTCCCATATCTACTTGATAATGCAATGGTAGCCATAACCCTTGCCAGGGTTCCTCAACCTCCATTTTTCTAAGGATACGACTCGAACGCAACATGTGCATATCATGGAGGAGTTCCGGGACATTCCATTGAGCACTGTATGACCTCGAAGTGTAAGGTGCAAAGTCTAATTGATGCGGGCTGGCTGAAACTTGAGGAGAATCGCTTGTGAATCCTAACATTGACAAGCGACACCATACATGGGCAATTTTGAAAGCTGTTGTTAGATGTCTCTAATGACTCATCAGGATTTTCAAGTTTATGCCATTATTGTAAACCATAGTTACATTGCTAAATAAAATGGATAAATTTGGCATCTTTGTCCCTCATCCTCTTGTAATTACATTTTTGCTTCCATTGGAATGTGGGTGCATGTCATTGGTTTGTTTGCTTAAGCGATCTGCACTCTTGAGTTTGGACTTCCAAAACCATTCAATCAGAAATTACTCGTGCTACACATTTGGTGAGGATGCCGTAAACAATGAGTAAAGCAGAAAAGTTCAAAAAGAAAAGGAAAAAAGCATTTGATTGATTGTGTTTTCAAGTAAAATATAGTCGTTCATGTAACCTCATTTTATCATTCCGGAAAGTTTGTCTTTCTTAGAGAGAAGTGAGTTATCAAGAATAGGAGTCAGTTGACTTAATCCGTCAACTAAAAAAATCCTTCAACTATTTGTTGTCCTTGAAAAATTCTTTTTCTAGAATCAACCTCCTCTTTCATTCTTCCTTGCTACAAGGTTGTGAAAACAAAACAACGATGGATACCTCAGAGCCCTACACTGGGGCAATGAAAGGCACCATGCATAAACCTCAAGCGAACCTAGGGGCAGATTAGAAGTTCTCACCGAATAGGTTCCCTGCTACAAGGTCATGACGAAAGACAACGATTGGTACCTCAAAGCCTTACACTGGGGCAATGAGGGACACTGTGCATGAGCCTCAAGCGAACCTAGGGGCAGATCAAAAGTTCTCACCCGTCGATGTTTTTAAACAAAAAAGGGGGGACAAACCTTGGGATTTCAATGGATTGATTAAACGTCAAACAAATCTATTTCCATCACTCCAAAATGTTCAAGTGACTAAATCAAACAGAACATACACTCTAAGGGAGTTCCCGAAGAGATTTGCAAAAGATAGGATAAGGTTGCATGAATTATCACCTCTTTCAAAAGGACAGTCAATCTGTGTTTTCCAAACAAATCAAATCAAATCAAAATCACAAAATAGGGAAAGAATGTCATGAACATTGTACAACTTTCCATTACATTGCATTGTTGCATACAAAGTCCATATTTACCGCATTTCAAGACAAAGGTTGCAAGCATCTGCATCCCTAAAAATCATGTTAACTGCATAGATTTCCTACATCTAATGTCCAAATCTTTTGAATTTGGGATGACAGGCCCTCTCAATGAGTCAATCTCTTGCTTTCTCATAAGGGTGAACCCTTGGGTACTAGTACTTTCACCTTTAGAGGACTACACGTCCTTGCCTTTAGAGGGCTACACGCCTTCACCTTCAGAGGGCTACACGCCCTCACCTTCAGAGGACTACACGCCCTTGCCTTCAGAGGGTTGCATGCCCTCTCCTTCAGAGGGCTGCACACTGTTGCCTTTAGAGGGCTACATGCCCTCGCCTTCAGAGGGCTACACGTCCACACCTTCAGAAGGCTACACGCCCTCTCCTTCAGAGGGCTACACGCCCTCGCCTTCAGAGCACTACACGCCCTCACCTTCAGAGGGCTGCACGTCCTTGCTTTCAGAGGGCTCCACATCTGTGCCTTTAGAGAACTCAAGGTCCTCTGCCCTTAATTCTTAACCAAGACTTGTGCTCCCAGGTGAGGGGCCACTAGTTTCCTTTTATCAGTTCCTGGGCCACCCCCCTGATCTCGGAGGAGGGCGAACTATGCGAGCACAACCAGAGGAGGAGGCAGGTCTCCAGCTTTGACGAGGAGGCCATCGCACAACTACTATGCATACCAGGGCATGATTTTGCTCAGACCGCTGCAGGGAGACGAGTGCGAATCATGCATACCACCATAACTCTGATCTCCCCCTGCCAAAGAGTCAACTGGTTTATGCCATCATGACATAGGCTGGAGCGTTGCCTACGACACATGGCCGACCAGTAGGCAACCAACCACTCGAGCAGGTACTGTGCTCGTGATCGACAAATCGTCATCACGCGTCCGGCTCAAGATGTTAAAGAAGCGCTACTAGGAGGCAACCTAGTACCTTTTAAATTTATGCTTGTTATTTGATCACCTTTGTTTCTCAAGCCATAGTAGGACACACCAAGTTGCTCATAATCCTAGGAATTTAAATAAACAAGCACAAACTGGGAAGGTAGCCAATACCTCACAAAAAAATATATGTGTTTAGGTAGCAAAAATACTTTGAATATGTATGTATATGTTTAGGTAGAAAAATACCTCATGGAAAAAACAAAAAACAAAAACAAAATAAAAATAAAATTGGTTGGCTAAAAAGCCAACGTGCTTTAGAAAGGAAATGAACTGGCCATTCAGGACACAAGGTTTTTGAAAAAAAAAATGTGTATGCACTTGAAGGGTTAATGCTGTGAAATGCTGTGAAAATTTTCCCGAACACCCAAAATGGACTCAGATGAATGCATGAATTGATAGAAGAGCATGTTTTGGAAACACTGGGTTGACTTAAATAGGGAAAATGAATCCTGAGCCCTAGTGTCACATGACCATAAAAACTTGATGTTTGAGTGTCCACATGGGTGCATGCATGACCAGTTTTGCATAAAATTTCCTAATCATCATTGTTGCATGTGTGTCTTGGAAATAATGTGGGACATCCCCTTTATCCCTAAACTGCTAGCCAAACCAACACCCTGGCATACATCATGTCCAGCCGTTCTACAAGCCTTGAGCCAAAATCCCAACTCACCATGAACCTTGACCCAAGATGAGAATTTCGATCCTTGCCCTCGAAAGATGGAACGATGAGGTCTCCTAAGAAAGAAGGGTCACCCACTATTGAGCTGCTAACACATTTCAAAAAAAAAAAAAAGAGAAGAAAGTTCCCATTCAAAGATCGGAAGAAAACAAAGGAAAAAAGAAAATCACCGATCAAAGATCGGATGAAAATGAAAGAATTATACAAAAGGGTCTTCGGACCAGACAAATATCCAAACAATACGGAATAGTCACAACCAAATAAGGAAAGAAAGGAAACCACGACTTGAAGTGGTCATCTCCCTTTGATTGCCAACCAAAATCTTGTGTGCTGGCGACTTTCTCGCCCCGCACTAAACAAAAATAGAAAAGGAAAAGGCCAAAACACTCAGAGCCAAATTTCTCACCAAAACACCATTCCTGAAAAAGTCCTATTGATCCATGATCACGCATGTAATCTTTGATTTGATAGGAAATGATTTGCAAAATCAAGTCATGACATATCTATGGTTTGAAATTAGGATAAAACACTTGCCTGTGTGAGATTGGTACACTTCGAGTGATTTTCTTCTATTTTTTTGGACCCAGTGTTTCCTCTAAATGGTTGTTTAGAAACGAAATGCTAACATCCAAAATCTCATTTGTGGTTACAAGAAAATTTTTATCAGCATACTCTCCTTCCCCAACAGACACATTGTTTTTCACCAAAAATTATATGTTGCTCTGATCACTTGGAGGTTTTGTTTCTTTACTAAAGCATGTTCGCATTTTAGTGAAAAAACACTGAGACTATTTTAGTCTCACAAAAGCAAGAACTACGTAGGTCTGAGTTCCTCATCACAAATCAAGGATATGTAGGAGCAAAAGCCTCACTTTTGTCGACCACCCCACCTTTTGCTATCATGACCGGAGAGTCTGGTAGCATGTGGAGACAACTTACGGTTATCCGCACCTCGTCATTCGAAGACCCCAAGTCCGATTGACAAGCAGAGGCCAATGTGGTCATTTGCACCCTTTCTAGAGAGGTCAACATCTTTCGGTAGAGACTATTTTAGTATCACACACCGCTTTGTAAGAACTATGTAGGTCTGAGTTCCTAATCTCAAATTGAGAATACGTAGGAGCAAAAACACCGCTTTTGTCAACCACCCCATCCTGCTATCATGACCAGTGAGTCCGGTAGCATGCGGAGACACCTTATGGTTATCCGCACCTCGTTATTCAGAAACCCCAAGTCCTATTGACTAGCAGAGGCCAATGTGGTCATCTGCACCCTTCCCAGAGATATCAGCGTCTTACGACTGAGACCACCAAAAAGTCTCAATTTCACAATCGTGAGCCAAGGGTCCGGTAGCACGTGAACAAACCTTATGGTTATCCGCACCTTTCGACATCTAGAGGCAAGCGAGCCCATTGACACTCAGAGACCAATGTGGTCATCTGCACCCTTCCCGGAGATGTCAGCATCTTCCGGACGAGACTGTGAAAAAGTCTCAATTTCGCTATCGTGACCCAAGGTTTGGTAGCACATGGACACAACTTATGGTTATCCAAACCTTCCGTCAGCTAGAGGCAAGCGAGCCCGTTGACACGCAGAGACCAATGTGGTCATCTGCACCCTTCCCGGAGATGTCAGCGTCTTCCGGCTGAGACCACAAAAAAGTCTCAATTTCGCTATCATGGCGCAAGGGTCCGGTAGCACGTCCACACCTTATGGTTATCCTCACCTTTCATCAGCTAGAGGCAAGCGAGCCCATTGACACGCAGAAACTAATGTAGTCATCTACACCCTTCCCGGAGATGTCAGCGTCATCTGGTCGAGACCACGAAAAAGTCTCAATTTCGCTATCGTCACCTAAGGGTCCGGTAGCACGCGGACACACCTTATGGTTATCCGTACCTTTCGTCAGCTAGAGGCAAGTGAGCTTGTGGACACGCAAAGACTAATGTGGTCATCTGCACCCTTCTCGGAGATGTCAGCGTCTTCCGGCCGAGACCGTGAAAAAGTCTCAATTCCGCTATCGTGACCTATGGGTCCGGTAGCACGCAGACACACCTTGTGGTTATCTGCACCTTTCGTCAGCTAGAGGCAAGCGAGCACGTTGACACTTAGAGACTAATGTGGTTATATGCACCCTTCCCGGAGATGTCAATGTCTTCCGGCCGAGACCGGGAAAAAGTCTGAATTTCGCTATCGTGACCCAAGGGTCTTGTAGCACACGGACACACCTTATGGTTATCCGCACCTTTCGTCAGCTAGAGGCAAGTGAGCCCATTGACACGCAGAGACCAATGTGGTCATCTACACCCTTCTCGGAGGTGTCAGCGTCTTCTGACCAAGATCGCAAAAAAGTCTTAATTCTGCTATCGTGACCCAAGTGTCCGGTAGCGCACGGACACACCTTATGGTTATCCGCATATGTCGTCAGCTAGAGGCAAGCGAGCCTATTGACACGCAGAGACCAATGTGGTCATCTGCACCCTTCCCGGAGATGTCAGCGTCTTCCGACCGAGACCACGAAAAAGTCTCAATTCTGCTATCGTGACCTAAGGGTCTGGTAGCACACGGACACACCTTATGGTTATCCACACCTTTCGTTAGCTAGAGGCAAGTGAGCCCGTTGACACGCAGAGACCAATGTGGTCATCTGCACCCTTCTCGGAGGTGTCTGCGTTGTTGCAACCTACCCTTCGGCGGGTGGGTGACCCGGGGCTCGTGGGTGCATCTTCCAAGAAAGGAAAATGCGTGGAGTCGCCACCAACGTTTATTGGAGGAAAACGTCGGAAAAAACTTGAAAAGGCGTGGTCTACGAACTTTAAGTGTGAAAGGTTCAAGAGTTGTATTTACTCACGGGGAAGGTATTAGCACCCCACGCGTCCGTCACAAGGGACGACAGCCTTTAATCGAGTGTGCAAATATGACTTCAATTTGTCTTATTTTCTCTTTTACGCTTTTTATGTCTTTTTATGCCTTTTATATTTTTTATCTTTTTGTGGTCGATAAGGGTGTTTCCCTTGCTCCTACGTATTAATTAATTGTAATGAGGAAATCAGACCTACGTAGTTCTTTGAGAACTAAACGTTGGTTAAGCTGTTTTTATCTTTTTTGCAAGATATATTTTGGACTGAATAAAAGGTCATTTAAGACGTTGGACCATTAAACGATCTTTTGATTCTTTTGAAAGCAGAGAAAACATTAAGGCATTGGATCATTAATGATCTCTTGGTTTTTTGAAAGAGGTGACAAAGTTATGTGTTAATTTTAGGCGTTCAAAAGTCCACGTTTAACCAATAAAAGCAAGGAGGACCATTTCAAGGCGTTGGACCTTAAAATGGTTTTTAGGTGATTTTTAATGACAAAGCTTGATTTGTGAGTTGTTTTAGCCTTAGTTTCACTTTGGTTATTAGTCAATTCAATTAAGAAAAACCCCCAAGAAAAATGTCCGATTGAATTTTTTTATTATTTTATTTAAAGATATTTTTTATTATTTTATTATTATTTTGTCTCTTTTTGGTTTTAAACGTGGTTACGACATGAAAGATCGGTCGGATTTTATTCTAACAGAGATTAAAAGATATTACAACTCAAATGATCAGTGGAAATTTATTTTATTTTTTATTAGGCGAGAAAATGGCTTAAATAAATGGTTAAAGCATGTCAAAAGAGGGTACGGAAAGCAAACAAAATAAAAATAAAAGCACGCGAAACAAGTGGGGACCACTAAGGGCACATAGAATGAATTGAAAGGTTTGATTTTGGGAACTTACCGGTTGAAGATCGAAGAACAACGAAGAATGAACGAAGAACGATGAAGAGCGGTGGAAAATCTTCACGAAATCGCTCACGGAAACGTCTCGGAAGCGTTACGGAAGCGCCTCGGCTGGGATTTTCTTCACGGAAACAATTTTTCTCACTAATTTCAAGTGAATCCTAAATACCAAGAGGGTTGAACAAATTTTCTCTGCTCTCTTTCCCCTATTTATAGGGGGAAAGAGGGAGGTGGTTGCCGCCCAGCTCGCCCAGGAGAGTTGGGTTGCTTCCACCAGAAGGCACCACCTTCTATTGGAACACCCTAGAAGGTCCAAGTGGGCCTGGTTACTCTTTGCACACCCTTTTTTACTAAACATACCCCCTTTGCCTTTTTTGCTGATTCTTTTTCCGTAACATTACGGAACTTTACGGATTATGTAACGATACTTGTTTTCTTTCCGTAATGTTGCAAAACTTTACGGAATACGCAACCATCCCCTCTTTGACTTCTAGAATGTTACGGAGCTTTATGGATTGCGCAACAATGCTTCCTTTCGACTCCCGACATGTCGCGAAACTTCACGGATTGCCTAACAATGGGTGTTAAGTACCTCGAAGTGGTCAAGCGAAGGTTGCATTCCACCAAAAAACTGGTCCCCGGACGAAATTAGGGTATGACAAGCGTCCTCTGACCTAAACCGCAAAAAGTATCAATTATGCTATCGTGACCCAAGGGTCCCGTAGCACGCGGACACACTTTATGGTTATCCTCACCTTTCGTCAGCTAGAGGCGAGCGAGCCCGTTGACACGCAGAGACTAATGCGGTCATCTGCACCCTTCCTGGAGATGTCAGCGTCTTCTGGTCGAGACCGCAAAAAAGTCTCGATTTCGCTATCGTGACCTAAGGGTCCGGTAGCACGCGGACAAACCTTGTGGTTATTCGCACATTTCGTTAGCTAGAGGCAAGCGAGCCCATTGACACGTAGAGACCAATGTGGTCATCTGCACCCTTCTCGGAGGTGTCAGCGTTGTCGCAACCTACCCTTCGGCGGGTGGGGGATGCGGGGCTCGTGGGTGCATCTTCCAAGAAAGGAAAATCCGCAGAGTCGCCACCAATGTGGTCATCTGCACCCTTCCCGGAGATGTCAACGTCTTTCGGCCAAGACCGCGAAAAAGTCTCAATTCTACTATTGTGACCCAACGGTCCGGTAGCACGCGGACACACATTATGGTTATCCTCACCTTTCGTCAGTGTCATACCCTAATTTCGTCCGGGGACCTTTGCTTGATGACATGCGACTTTTGTTTGGTCCTTGTAAGGTGCTTGGCACCCATCATTAGACAATTTGTGAAATTCCGGGACATGCCGAAAAACAAAAGAAAATATTGATGCACAATCCGTAAGGTTCCGTGACACACCGGAAATCAAATGGAAGCATCGTTGCACAATTAGTGGGGTTCCGTAACATTCCGTAAGTCAAAAAGGGGATGATTATGTAATCCACAAGGTTCCGTAACATTACGGAAAGAAAACAAGTATCGTTACGAAATTCGTAAGTTTCCGTAACTTTACGAAAAAAGAATCACCAAAAAAAAAAAGCAGAGGGGGGTGTACTTAGTAAAAATGGGGGTGCAAATAGCAACCAGGCCCACTTGGGCCCTCCAGAAGATTCCTCCAGAAGGCTGTTGCTTCTGGAGGAAGCAACCCTGCTCGCCAAGGCGAGCTGAGCTCGCCTGGGCGAGCTGGGCGGCAAGCATCTCCCCTATTTTGCTATAAATAGGGGAGGAAGTGAAGTGGAAAAGGGTTCAGCCCCTTAGGCACTTCTCTCTCTTTCGAATTTGCTTGGAAAAATTGTTTCCTTGAAGAAAATCTACGCCGAGGCGCTTCCGAAACGTTTCTGTAACATTTTCCGTGAGGAATTTCGCAAAGGTTTCGACCGTTCTTCGACGTTCTTCATTCGTTCTTCGATCTTCAACGGGTAAGTACCTCGAACCAAGCTTTTCGGAAGGAGTGTGCCGGGTTACGGGAAGAGAATGCAATTACCGCAAGATCCCTTGAACAAGAGACCAAGAGGGCTCGCAAGGAAGAGTATGGCCGGAATAAATTTCGCGGAGCTCTATGGGGTAGCAATAGTGAACTCAAGCTGTGAAGGGAAGAGAGGGACCAGTCGCGAGCACATAGCATGGTTCTGAAAGAGGAGTTAGTTGCTTGTTCAAGGTCCAAAAGAAGCTTGTCTCTGCGTTTATGCGAGACAGAGACCAACATGCTAGCTATCATCGCCAAGTACCAAGAAGAGTTAGGTCTAGCCACGACCCACGAGCATAGAATCGCGGACGAGTATGCTCAAGTATACGCGGAAAAAGAGGCTAGAGGAAGGGTGATCGACTCTTTACACCAAGAGGCAACCATGTGGATGGATCGGTTTGCTCTCACCTTGAACAGGAGTCAAGAACTTCCCCGCTTGTTAGCGAAGGCCAAGGCGATGGCAGACACCTACTCCGCCCCCGAGGAGATCCACAGACTTCTCAACTATTGTCAGCATATGATAGACTCAATGGCCCATATAATTAGAAACTGCTAGGAAGTTTGTATTGTCGCTCAGATCTTGACTAGTTATAAACTTTCTGAATAAAATGATTTTATCCCGCGTTTTTACTCCAAAGATAAGTGCGAATCAAATCACTCCCGCATTTTATCTCTAGCATGCATAAGCATCTCTTCATGGCATCATAATGAACATATCGTTCCTGCATTTGTCCGTTATCATATTCTAGCATCACATTTTGCATGAGTCATTGCATCATCATGCATATGCGTTCAACATACTTTTTGTTCTACAAACTGCATACCTTTTGTTTTCATGTTTGCTCATGTGTGAGCCTTGCATTTTCCTCTACAAAACAAAAACAAAAAAGGAAGCATGAAAATTCATGATGCATTCTTGGTTGCATATATTCGGTACCATGAGCCAACCATGTTGGGATCATAAACCCGTTTCACTTAAAAACAAAATGAGTGAACATGGTACCTAATGCATAGGAAAGATGTTTCTTCGGGCATCTCAATTTGATAATTACATTCTCCATGCATAGTATGCGTATTCTTGAGTCTTTCATCCCTATGAAATGTTGTTGAAGTATTGGCGATCAAAATTGCCTTTCCCTGGGTTATGGGGTTGAACCAAGCTCATGCTTTTTCGAAAAAAGTTCATCAAGTCAAGTTGAAGTATGGAAGTAACTATCTTGCAAAAATTGGGGCAAAAGATGAATCAAGTTACATCACTGCTTCATTTTCTGCCAAACACATTTAGGACTGTTGATGTCCTTGTTACTTCCAGTTTCACCTTGACCAAGATGTCATGAACCATGTGGAAAAATCTAAATTGATTCAACCCCATGTCCTGCGTAAAAATTTGCAATACTTCAACTGTACATCATTCGCATACATCCATGTTTTTCATTGGTTGCATTGCTCATTGCATTCTTTCCTTGAAAAATAAAATAAAATAAAATAAAATGAACTTAATCATTGTTATCAAAAAGAAAAGGACACGCTTTACGAAGCCCTTACCGAACTCGTGCTAGAGCTAGAGTAATGGGTGAAGCAGAGGAGGTGCAAGAGAAGATGAAGGCCGACATGGAGGCCATGAAAGAGCAAATGGCCACAATGATGGAGGCCATGATGAGCATGAAGAAGATAATGGAAGCCAATGCGGTTATAGTTGCCGCTACTAGCGTTGTCGCTAAGGTGAACCCGATGCTCCCATCTGGCCTCAAGCAAATAAATCATCCAACCTCAAATATGGTAGGCAAAGATTTGGGAAGTACGGACGACCCCATGATGTGCAAATTCAAAATGAGCACGCCTTCCCATCATATGGCTTGCCTCCCAACTATACACCACCCAACGTGGCATACACTCTCAATGAAAATCTCAATAACTCCACTCCGATACTCATTGAGAACCAATAACCTCAATCTGATCAGGCACATATCTCTCAAACCATGGGGGAGACACATGAAATTCCCCACCACAATCTAGCTGACTTCGAGCCTTGGCTCGGATATGCCACTGAAGGGCAAGCAGTTGGTGGTATAACCTTTGAAAACACTTTGGAGGGCCCTTAGTTTCGCCCACAACCACAACCATTGCATTTTGCGGTAGGAAGAGCCCCTCCTGCTATGGCCGAAAAGGGAAAGGAGGATCATCTAGAGGAAAGGCTCAGGGCCATTGAAGGAGGTGAAGATTGTTCCTTTGCTAATCTAGAAGAGTTATTCCTAGTACCCAATATCATCACCCCTCCCAAGTTCAAGGTGCTGGACTTTGACAAGTACAAGGGGACTACTTGTCCCAAGAACCATCTAAAGATGTATTGTCAGAAGATGGGGGAATACGCAAAAGATGAGGAATTGCTGATACATTCCTTCCAAGAAAGTCTTACTGGGGTAGCTGTAACCTGGTACACTAACTTGGAATCTTCCCGAGTCCATTCTTGGAAGGACCTAATGGTTGCCTTTGTTAGGCAGTATTAGTACAATTTTGATATGGTTCTGGATAGGATGCAACTACAGAACATTTGCAAAAAGGGGGACGGATCTTTCAAAGAACATGCCCAAAAGGTGGAGGGATCTGGCGGCCCAAGTGGTACCCCCAATGATGGAAAGGGAGACGATAATCGTGATGGTAGACACATTATCGATACTCTACTATGAAAAGATGGTGGGCTACGCACCCTAAAAGCTTTGCGGATTTGGTCTTCGCCAGTGAAAGGATTGAAGTGGATCTGAAAAGAGGCAAATTTAATCATCCTGCTTAGACGAATGAGAAAACAGGGGCAAATAAAGAGGGTGAGGATGAGGGAGAAACCCATGTTGTGACTGCCATCCCTGTACGGCCAAGTTTCCCACCAACCCAACAATGTCATTACTCAGCCAATAACAAACCTTCTCCTTACCTACCGCCCATTTATCCACAAAGGCCATCCCTAAATCAGCCACAAAGTCTGTCTACCGCACTTCCAATGACGAATACCACCTTTAGCACAAACCAAAAACACCAACCAAGAAATGAATTTTGCAGCAAAAAGCCTGTAGGGTTCACCCCAAATTCCGTTGTCATATGCTAAACTTGATCCCATATCCACTCGATAATTCAATGGTAGCCATAACCCCAACCAAGGTTCCTCAACCTCCATTTTTCTGAGGATACGACTCGAATGCAACGTATGCTTATCATGGAGGAGCCCCGGGGCATTCCATTGAGCATTGTATGACCCCGAAGCATAAAGTGTGAAGTCTAATTGATGCGGGCTAGTTGAAATTTGAGGAGAATCGCTTGTTGAATCCTAACATTGACAAGCAACACCATACATGGGGCAATTCTGGAAGCTGTTGTTATGACTCATCAGGATTTTCAAGTTTATGCCATAAACCACAGTTACAATGCTAAATGATATGGATAAAATGGACATCCTTGTCTCTCTCATCCTCTCACGAACACATCTTTGCTTATTCAACTTCCACCAGAATGTGGGTGCAAGCCATTGGTCTGTTTGCTCAAGCGACCTGCGCTCCTGAGTGTTGACTTCCAAGACTGTTCAATCAGAGATTACTCGTCTTGCACGTTGGTGGGGGTGTCATAAAACAACAAGTAAAGTTCAAAACAAATAAGTTTCAAAATAAAAAAAAGAGTTTCAAAATAAAAAATAAAAAAAGGCATTTGATTGACTGTGTTTTCAAGTAAAAATATAGACGTTCATGTGACCTCATTTTGTCTTTTTAGAGAGAAGTGAGTTATCAAGAATAGGATGTTGGACAAATGGCCTCAGTTACCTTAAGAAAGGGGGGGGGGGTTGAATTAAGATACAAAGACTATTCCCCAATTAAACTTTCACTCTCTCTTTTCGGATTAACAATGCACCCTTAACATGAATTACTCAAAAGACAATTCAAAATAAACTTCTTTAAAGCGAAAGATAAATAGCAATAAATAAAAGAAGTTTAAGGGAAGAGAGGAATGCAAGCTTGATTTATACTGGTTCGGCCACTTCCCGCGCCTACGTCTAGTCCTCAAGCAGCCCACTTGAGATTTTCCACTCTCTTTGTAAAACTCCTTTTACAAAGTCTGAACCACACAGGGACAACCCTTCCCTTGTGTTCAGGAATCCTCTACAACAAGAGACCCACGGTCTCTTAATCCCTTTTCAGAAATAAGAAGAAGAGAAGAAGAGACCTCTCTTAAAAGAGGTAGATTGTAAAATAAAGATCAATCAAAAATTCCTTATTGAATATGCAAGTGGTTGACCAAGGAATCTTTTTGAGAGGATAAGACATTTCAGTTCAGAAAAACTCTTGATCTTTCGAGAGGATAAAAATATTTGGGCAATGAAAACTCTCTTTAAATTCGTGCTTCCAAGCCACCTTTGATGGCCGTTCATAAAACATTTGAACAGATGTGACTCTTGGAAATTATATTCTGAAAATCCCCTCTGGTAATCAATTACAAGACTTGTGTAATCGATTACAGGTTTTAAAAATTCGAATTAAAACGTTCAATAAACTGCTGGTAATCAATTACCATCCATGTGTAATCGATTACACATTATAAATTTTGAATTCAAATTTCTAGTGACTGTTATAAACATTTTCAGTTGCTGGTAATCGATTACCGGAGAGCAAATCTCAATTTGAAATGATAGAATTCTTTGGTCAAACCTTTTTTTTTTTCAATTTGGAAACTTCTTCCTAAGATTCTAGAGATCAACTTGATCATATATCTTGATTTTCTTGGATTCTTGGATTCTTGTCTTGAATAAAACTTGGAAGCACTTGATCCTTTGGCATCATCAAAACATCAAAACATCTTGCTTCTACATAGGAGTCATTTGACTTAATCCATCAACTGAAAAATCTTTCAACTATTTCTCGTCCTTGGAGAATTCTTTTTGCAAGAATCAACTGCGTCTTTCATTCTTCCTCACTACGAGGTTGTGAAAACAAGACAACGATGGTTACCTCATAGCCCTACACTGGGGCAATGAAAGGCACCATGCATAAACCTCAAGTGAACCTAGGGGCAGATTAGAAGTTCTCACCCAATAGGTTCCCTCCTACAAGGTCATGACGAAAGACAACGATTGGTACCTCAAAGCCTTACACTGGGGCAATGAGGGGCACCGTGCATGAGCCTCAAGTGAACATAGGGGCCGATCAAAAGTTCTCACCCATCGATGTTTTCAACAAAAAAAAGGAGACAAACCCTGGAATTTCAATAGATTGATTAAACGTCAAACGGCTCCATTGCCGTCACTCGAAAATGGTCAAGTGACTAAATCAAACAGAACATGCACTCTGAGGGAGTTCCCGGAGAGATTTGCAAAAAGATAAGATAAGGTTGCATGGACTATCACCTCTTTCAAAAGGACAGTCAATCTGTGTTTCCCAAAAAAAACAAATCAAAATCAAAATCACAAAATAGGGAAAGAATGTCATGAACATTGTACAACTTTCCATTACATTGCATTGTTTCATATGAAGTCCGCGTTTACCAAATTTCACGACAAAGGTTGCATGCATCTGCATCCCTAAAAATTATGTTAACTGCATAGATTTCCTACATCTAATGCCCAAATCTTGTGGATTTGGGATGACCGGCCCTCTCGATGAGTCGATCTCTTGCTTTCTCATAAGGGTGGACCCTTGGGTACTTGTACCTATCACCTTTAGAGGACTACACATCCTCGCCTTGAGAGGACTACATGTCCTCGCCATCAGAGGACTGCATGTCCTCGCCATCAGAGGGCTGCACGCCCTCACCTCCAGAGGACTACCTGTCCTCGCCTTGAGAGGGCTACACGCCCTCACCTTGGGTACTAGTTACCCTCACCGTTGAGATGACTACACGTCCTCGCCTTGAGAGGGCTACATGTCCTCACCTTCAGAGGGCTGCACGCCCTCACCTTCAGAGGACTACATGTCCTCGCCTTGAGAGGGCTACACGCCCTCACCTTGGGTACTAGTTACCCTCACCGTTGAGAGGACTACACGTCCTCGCCTTGAGAGGACTACATGTCCTCACCTTCAGAGGGCTACACGCCCTCGCCATCAGAGGACTACACGTCCTCGCCTTGAGAGGGCTACACGCCCTCACCTTGGGTACTAGTTACCCTCACCGTTGAGAGGACTACACGTCCTCGCCTTGAGAGGACTACATGTCCTCACCTTCAGAGGGTTGCACGCCCTCACCTTCAGAGGACTACATGTCTTCGCCTTGAGAGGGCTACACGCCCTCACCTTGGGTACTAGTTACCCTCACCGTTGAGAGGACTACACGTCCTCGCCTTGAGAGGACTACACGTCCTCAACATCAGAGGGCTGCACGCCCTCACCTTCAAAGGACTACATGTTCTCGCCTTGAGAGGGCTACACGCCCTCACCTTGGGTACTAGTTACCTTCACCGTTGAGAGGACTACACGTCCTCGCCTTGAGAGGACTACACGTCCTCGCCTTGAGAGGACTACACGTCCTCGCCTTGAGAGGACTACACGTCCTCGCCTTGAGAGGACTACATGTCCTCACCTTCAGAGGGCTACACGCCCTCGCCATCAGAGGACTACACGTCCTCGCCTTAAGAGGGCTACACGCCCTCACCTTGGGTACTAGTTACCCTCATCGTTGAGAGGACTGCACGTCCTCGCCTGGGGTTTCCAGCTCTGGTTACGGGCCTCTATCAGTCCTACAGGGTGCCCGTACCCCCCCCCCCCGACAAGGTCACGTCATCATAGGTAAGTATGCACATCGCTCAACTGATTTCTGATTTCATCTATTGTTTGCAGGGATCGTGCCCGCAAGACACCTAGTGGACCCGATGAAGGCCAACAGGGTCTGGGAGTTGCCAGCTCTAAATACGGGTCTCTATTAGTTCAAGGGAGTGCCTGTTGCCCCCAGCAGGGTCATCAGGCCCCCTACCAATCGAGCTTTCATCAAGAAGTGCTGCGCCCCCAGGCAGGCGCAGGGCAAAACATCACATCAGCATTGGGATGGCCGGTAGCAGGCAACAGACGCACCGCCATCACCTCTAGAGTTCACCTCTGCTCATCCACAAAAAGGTTTGAGTATTGCCTACACCACATGGCTGACCAATAGGCGACCAAGTCCAAGGCAAAAGGTAAGCAAAGTACTAGGTCAGCGACCAACAAGTCATAAGGCGTCCAGCTCAAGACGTTAAAGAAGCGCTACTAGGAGGCAACCTAGTAACTTTTAAATGTTTGCTTGTTATTTGATCACCTTTTGTTTCTCAAGTCATAGTAGGACACACCTAGCTGCTCATGATCCTAGGAATTTAAATAAATCAAGCACAAGCTCGAAAGGTAGTCATACCTCACAAAATATATATATATGTATGTTTAGGTAGAAAGACACCTTAGATATGCATGTATGTAAACAAAAAAAACACTTCACAAAATATATATATGTATGTTTAGGTAGAAAGATACCTTAGATATGCATGTATGTAAACAAGAAATACTTCACAAAACATATATATGTATGTTTAGGTAGAAAGATACCTTGGATATGCATGTATATAGCAAAAATACCTTACAAAACATATATATGTATGTTTAGGTAGAAAGATACCTTGGATATGCATGTATATAGCAAAAATACCTTACAAAACATATATATGTATGTTTAGGTAGCAAGATACCTTGGATATGCGTGTATATAGCAAAAATACCTCACAAAAATATACACATGTTTAGGTAGCAAAATACCTCATGAAAAAAAAAGAAGGGGAAAAAGAGAGCAAATAAGAAAAGAAGAGAGCAAGAAAAAGAAAAAAAGAGCAAATAAGGAAAAAGAAAGCAAGTAAGAAAAAAGATGGGAAAAATAAAAATAAGTTGTCTAGTTGAAAAACCGACATGCTTTTGAAAAGAGATGGTTTCCAACTTTTCTTTGAAAAAAAATTCATTGATCATAACTAGTTTTTGAAAAAATGTGTATACACCTGAAGGGTGAATGCTGTGAAAATTTCCCCGGACGCCCGAAATGGACTCGGATGAATGCACAAATTGATAAAAGAACATATTTTGGAAACATTGGGTTGACTAAAAATAGAGGAAATGAATCCTGAGCCCTAGCATCACATGACCATAAAAATTTGACACTTGAGCGTCTACATAGGTGCATGCATGACAAGTTTTGCGTAAAATTTCCAAATCATCATTTTTGCATTAGTGTCATGGAAATAATGTGGGGCATCCCTTTTATCCTTGAGCCAAACCAAACCCTGGCATGTATCATGTCTAGCCATTCTACAAGTCTTGAGCCGAAATCCTGACTCACCATAATCCTTACCCTCGGAAGAAAAAAAAAAAGAAAAGAAGGAAAATTCCCAATCAAAGAATGGGAGAGAGAAAAAAAAAAGAAGAAAAAAGACGAAGAAAGGGAAGAAAGCTCCTAGTCAAAGAAACCAGAAGAAATGTGCCGAGAGGTCCTTGGACCAGACGATATCTGAACAATACAGAATTGTCACCAAATGAACAAAAGAAAGAAAAGGAAACCATGACCTAAAAGTGGTCTTCTCCCTTTGATTACCAACCAAAATCCTGTGCGCTAGCGACTTTTTCGCCCCGCACTAAACAAAAACAGAAAAGGAAAAGCCAACAAAAAATCAAAAGCCAAAAACACACAAAAGCCGAAAAACCCACCAAAAGAACCCATTCCCAAGGGAAGTCCTATTGATTCATGATCACGCATGTAATTTTTGATTTGATAGGAAATAATTTGCAAAGTCAAGTCATGACATATCTATGGTTCGGAATTAGGATGAAACACTTACCTGTGCGAGATTGATACACTTTGAGTGATTTTCTTCTATTTTGTCAAACCCAGTGTTTCCTCTAAATGGTCATTTAGAAACGAAATGCTAACATCCAAAATCTCAGTTGAGGTTATGGGGGATTTCATCAGCAGACTCTCCTTCCCCGGTAAACGCATTGTTTTTCACTCAAAAAAGCATATGCTGCTCTAATCAGTTGGAATATTTATCTCTTTACTGAAGCATGTTTGCATTTTTGCGAAGGAAACACCGAGACTTTTTCAAGTCTCACAAGTTATCCAGAACTACGTAGGTCTAAGTTCCTCATTGGAGGATACGTAGAAGCAAAAGCCTCGCTTTTGTCGACCACACTGCTTTCTGTTACCGTGACCCAAGAGCTGGTAGCCCGCGGAGACACCTTACGGTTATCCGCACCTCGAGTGTGATTGATAAGCGGAGGCCAGTATGGTCATCTGTGCCCTTTCCGGAGATGTAGGCATCTTCTGGTGGAGACTTTTTCAAGTCTCACAAGTTATCTAGAACTACATATGTCTGAGTTCCTCATTGGAGGATACGTAGGAGCAAGAGCCTTGCTTTTGTCGGACGCCCCATAATCTTTGTCATACTGACCCTGAGGTCATGTGGCATGCACCCTTGTGTCATCCAGAGGCGGCGGGCCCGATGACACGAGGAGACAAAATTTGGTCATTCCGCACCCCTTTGCCATTCAGACACAGTCGTGTCCGATGGCGCGCAGAGACAAAAATTGGTCATTCTGCACCTTTGTGTCATCCAGAGGCGGCGGGCCCGATGACACGCGGAGACAAAATTTGGTCATTCTGCACCCCTTTGCCATTCAGACACAGTCGTGTCCGATGGCGTGCAGAGACAAAAATTGGTCATTCTGCACCCTTTTGTCATCCAGAGGCGGCGGGCCCGATGACATGCAGAGACAAAATTTGGTCATTCTGCACCCTTGTGTCATCCAGAGGCGGCGGGCCCGATGACATGCAGAGACAAAATTTGGTCATTCTGCACCCTTGTGTCATCCAGAGGCGGCGGGCCCGATGACACGCGGAGATACCTTACGGTTATCCGCACCCTTTTGTCATCCAGAGGCGGCGGGCCCGATGACATGCAGAGACAAAATTTGGTCATTCTGCACCCTTGTGTCATCCAGAGGCGGCGGGCCTGATGACATGCAGAGACAAAATTTGGTCATTCTGCACCCTTGTGTCATCCAGAGGCGGCGGGCCAGATGACACGCGGAGATACCTTACGGTTATCCGCACCCTTTTGTCATCCAGAGGCGGCGGGCCCGATGACATGCAGAGACAAAATTTGGTCATTCTGCACCCTTGTGTCATCCAGAGGCGGCGGGCCCGATGACACGCGGAGATACCTTACGGTTATCCGCACCCTTTTGTCATCTAGAGGTGGCGGGCCCGATGACATGCAGAGACTGACATAGTCTTCTGCACCTTTTGTTCCTCCGGGAACAACGAGTCATTTACATACGGAAATTTTATGGTCACCCGCGACTCTCGTCAACCGAGAGGAACGAAATTAGTGTCATACCCTAATTTCGTCCGGGGACCTTTGCTTGATGACATGCGACCTTTCTTTGGTCCTTGTGAGGTGCTTGGCACCCATCATTAGGCAATTTGTGAAATTCCGGGAACAACAAGTCATTTGCATGTGGAGATTTTATGGTCACCCGCGACTCTCGTCAAATCGAGAGGAACGAAATTAGTGTCTTATCTTTACTTTCCTTTTATCTCCAATAAAAGACAAGTAAAGAGGGGCAACTGTCATACCCTAATTTCGTCTGGGGACCTTTGCTTGATGACATGCAACCTTTCTTTGGTCCTTGTGAGGTGCTTGGCACCCATCATTAGGCAATTTGTGAAATTCCAGGACATGCCGGAAAACCAAAAAATATTGATGCACAATCCGTAAGTTTCCGTGACACACCGGAAATCAAATGGAAGCATCGTTGCATAATTAAGTGAGGTTCTGTAACATTCCGTGAGTCAAAAAGGGGATGATTATGTAATCCGCAAGGTTCCGTAACATTACGGAAAGAAAACAAGTATCGTTACGAAATTCGTAAGTTTCCATAACTTTACGAAAAAAGAATCACCAAAAAAAGCAGAGGGGGTGTACTTAGTAAAAATGGGGGTGCAAATAGCACCCAGGCCCACTTGGGCCCTCCAGAATATTCCTCCAGAAGGCTGTTGCTTCTGGAGGAAGCAACCTGGCTCGCCTGGGCGAGCTGGGCGGCAAGCACCTCCCCTATTTTGCTATAAATAGGGGAGGAAGTGAAGAAGAAAAGGGTTCAGCCCCTTAGGCACTTCTCTCTCTTTCGAATTTGCTTGGAAAAATTGTTTCCGTGAAGAAAATCTAAGCCGAGGCGCTTCCGAAACGTTTCTGTAACGTTTTTCGTGAGGAATTTCGCGAAGGTTTTCGACCGTTCTTCGGCGTTCTTCATTCGTTCTTCATCGTTCTTCGATCTTCAACGGGTAAGTACCTCGAACCAAGCTTTTCGATTCATTCTATGTACCCTTGGTGGTCCACGTTGTGTTTCGTGCATTTTTATTCGCGTTTTGTTTACTTTTTATACCCCCTCTTGACGTGCTTAAGCCATTTTACTTAAGTCATTTCTCGCTTAACTTAAAAATAAAATAAATTTCCACCGATCGTTTGAATTGTATTATCCGTTAACTTCGGTTAAAATAAATTCCGACCGTTCGGTCGTGCCGTAACAACGTTGGAAATAAAAAAGAGGTAAAAAATAATATAATAATAAAAAAAAAACATCTTTTAGCAAAATAAAGCGGAAAATCAAATCGGACGTTTTCTCTTTGGGATTTCTCATTCTTAATCGAATTGATTAATAACTAAAGTGAAACTAAGGCTAAAATCAACTCGCCTAGTCAAGCTCGTCCATAAAAATAGGTTTTTGAACTTCATCATTTCAATTTCTGATTAAGTAAAATGGATCATTTTCAAGGTCCAACGCCTTAAAATGATCACCTTTTTAAGTAAAAAAGGAATCACTTGATAAGCAAGAACTACGTAGGTCTGAGTTCCTCATTGAGGATACGTAGGAGCAAAAGCCCCGCTTTTGTCAACCACCCCAAGAGATCGTTAATGGTCCAATGCCTTAACGTTTCTCTCCTTTCAAAAACAAGAGATCGTTAATGGTCCAACGCCTTAACGTTTCTCTCCTTTCAAAATCAAAAGACCGTTTAATGGTTCAACACCTTAAATGACCTTTTGTTCAATAAAAACATATTTTGCAAAAAAGACAAAAACAACTTAACCAAACACTTTGTTCCGAAAGAACTACGTAGGTCTGATTTCCTCATCGCAAATTGAGGAATACGTAGGAGCAAAGGGAAACACCCTTGTCGACTACAAAAAAGGAAAAATATAAAAAGGGTATAAAGGATATAAGGACATAAAAGGGAACGTAAAAATCAAAGTCATGTTTGCACATTCGATTAAAGGCTGCCGTCCCTTGGGACGGACGTGTGGGGTGCTAATACCTTCCCCGTGCGTAAATACAACTCCCGAACCTTTCACTTAAAAGTTCGTAGATCGCGTCTTTTCCGGTTTTTCCGACGTTTTCCTCAAATAAACGTTGGTGGCGACTCCGCGCGTATTCCTTTCGTGGAACACGCATCCCGCGAGTCACGCGTCGCCCTCCCGCCGAAGGGTAGGTTGCGACACCATGGTAGCTTTGTTCCATGATATGATGCATCAAGAGATCGAGGTCTACGTGGACGACATAATTGCTAAATCTAAATCCGAGGAAGAACACCTTGTCAACCTGCGGAAGTTGTTCGAAAGGCTTAAGAAATATCAATTAAGGTTGAACCCCGCCAAGTGTACCTTTGGGGTCAAATCAGGGAAATTGCTTGGTTTCATCGTGAGCCAGAAAGGAATAGAGGTAGACCCCGAAAAGGTGAAGGCCATCCTTGAGATGCCAGAACCCCGTACTGAGAGGCAAGTCCAGGGCTTCCTGGGACGCTTGAATTATATTGCCAGATTCATATCGCAGCTCACCGCCATTTGTGAGCCGTTGTTCAAGCTCTTACGGAAAAACCAAACTGATCGCTGGAATGAGGATTGCCAAGAGGCTTTTGGAAGGATCAAGAAGTGCCTTATGAATCCTCCCATGCTTATGCTACCAGTACCTGGAAGGCCTCTCATCTTGTACATGACAATCTTAGACGAGTCAATGGGGTGTATGCTGGGGCAACATGACGAATCTGGAAAGAAAGAGCGCGCTGTTTACTATCTAAGTAAGAAGTTCACGACCTGTGAAATGAATTAATCCTTGCTCGAAAGAACGTGTTGTGCTTTAGTATGGGCATCCCATCGCTTAAGGCAGTACATGCTGAGCCATGCTACCTGGTTGATATCCAAGATGGACCCGATTAAGTACATCTTTGAAAAGCCAGCTCTCACGGGACGAATTGCCCGGTGGCAAGTCCTGCTATCCGAGTTTGATATAGTCTACGTCACCCAAAAGGCGATAAAAGAAAGTGCCTTAGCAGATTATTTGGCTCAACAGCCTCTTAACGACTATCAGCCCATGCATCCTGAATTCCCGGATGAGGACATCATGGCCTTGTTTGAGGAAAAATTGGACGAAGATCGGGACAAATGGACCGTATGGTTTGACGGAGCGTCAAACATTCTAGGCCATGGCGTTGGGGGCAGTATTGGTCTCTCCGGACAATCAATGTGTACCTTTCACAGCCAGGCTAGGATTCGACTGCACCAACAACATGGCCGAATATGAAGCATGTGCCCTAGCCGTCCAGGCAGCAATTGACTCCAATGTCAAACTACTCAAGGTGTACGGCGACTCAGCGTTGGTAATCCATCAGCTGAGAGGGGAATGGGAAAGTAGAGATCCCAAGCTGATACCCTACAAGTCCTATATCAAGGAATTGGCTAAGACTTTTGATGAGATCTCCTTCCATCATGTTCCCCGCGAAGAAAATCAAATGGCGGATGCGCTTGCTACTTTGGCGTCTATGTTCCAGCTAACGCCGCACGGGGATCTGCCCTACATTGAATTTTGGTGTCGTGGCAAACCCGCGCATTGTTGCCAAGTAGAAGAGGAATGGGACGGAAAGCCTTGGTATTTCGACATCAAGCGATATGTCGTAAGCAAAGAATACCCGCCAGAGATTGTCGACAATGATAAGAGGACATTGAGAAGGTTGGCAGCCGGTTTCTTCATGAGTGGAAGTATACTGTATAAGAGAAATCACGACATGACATTCCTGCGGTGTGTGGATGCCAGGGAGGCAAATCACATGATCGAGGAAGTCCATGAGGGCTCGTTTGGAACGCACGCCAATGGGCATGCTATGGCCAGGAAGATCCTAAGAGCAGGTTATTACTGGCTTACCATGGAAAGTGATTGTTGTGTCCATGTGAGGAAATGCCACAAATGTCAAGCGTTCGCAGATAATGTCAATGCCCCACCACATCCTCTGAATGTCATGTCCACCCCTTGGCCTTTCTCCATGTGGGGAATAGATGTCATCGGGGCCATTGAGCCCAAGGCCTCAAATGGTCATCGCTTCATCCTCGTGGCGATAGATTATTTCACCAAGTGGGTCGAGGCAGCTTCCTATACCAACGTCACGAGGGGTGTGGTGGTCAGGTTCATTAAGAAAGAGATCATCTGCCGATATGGTTTGCCAAGGAAGATTATCACAGACAATGGCACCAACCTGAATAACAAGATGATGGGGGAAATGTGCGAGGAGTTTAAAATCCAGCATCACAATTCCACACCCTACCGACCAAAGATGAATGGAGCCGTGGAAGCGACCAATAAGAATATCAAAAAGATTATCCAAAAGATGACTGTGTCATACAGAGATTGGCACGAAATGCTCCCATTCGCGTTACACGGTTACCGAACTTCAGTGCGGACGTCAACTGGGGCAACGCCGTTCTCATTGGTATATGGGATGGAGGCTGTGTTACCGTTTGAGGTAGAAGTCCCATCATTAAGGATCTTGGCAGAATCCGGATTAAAGGAATCAGAGTGGGCCCAAACGCGCTATGACCAGCTCAATCTCATTGAGGGTAAGCGCTTAACGGCCATGAGTCATGGGCGCTTGTACCAGCAAAGAATGAAGAATGCATTCGACAAAAAGGTACGCTTGCGCAAGTTCCATGAGGGAGACCTTGTGCTAAAGAAAATGTCCCATGCCGTCAAGGACAATCGAGGAAAATGGGCCCCAAGCTACGAAGGGCCTTTTATTGTGAAAAGGGCTTTTTCCGGAGGAGCCCTGATGCTTACCAACATGGATGGCGAAGAGCTACCTTCGCCTGTGAATTTTGATGTCGTCAAGCGATATTATGCTTAGAATCTGGGGCAATTAAGGATGTCGCTGCATGTTCTTTATCTTTATGTGTTTTCTGGATTTCCCCCAGGGATTTCCCGTCTACTGTATCTCTCGTTACAATCTTTCAAAGAGATGAACGTGGACTCGAGGCTTTAGTCCTCACTTTGGTTTCAAACCTTGCGTTGATTTGTGATCACCTGAGCCCTTCCGCTCAGTTTATGGGATGCCCTAAGCGCTTAATTAAAATTGAACCTAAACCAACTTTCGCTCAAATTTGTTGCATTTGAAAACATTCATGCATACGCATACGCATGCATATTGTTGTGGTAAAACAGGGGCAGGATCGTCTTGAGCTACCTTCTGGGGTGGGGACAAAACATGGGCAGCAGAAACCAATCAAGGTAAGACAACGACGCGGTCAAGATTGGCCAAACCTGGTTGTTTATTACTTGCAGGTACTTAGGAACGGATGCAAGTGGGGATGGGGTCACGACCGACTGATCGTTGCCTTTTCTCTGCGCTAAACAAGCAGAGAACGTCGCTGCAAGGCAGCCCCGTATCCTTTGTATTCACAGTTTTCTTTTACTATTTGTTTGTTTTAAAAATAAGTAATCAACACCTAATTCTAACTTAAGTAAGTTCAAGTTAGGCAAAACGCTAACCCATAAGGAAGGAGGGGACATGGTTAATGTTCCTCTAAAAAAAAAAATGCAGGTTAGCTCGCCTGGGCGAGCTGAGCTCGCCTGGCCACCCCTGCACCAAAATATAAAAGTGACGAAAGGGGGGACGTTTTTGCATTCAAAAACTTCTTTTCCCCCCTTTCAAAAGCCATACCCACGGGATTTACGAGTTTGCAGCCCTAGGGTCATCATTTTTCGCATTTTTTGATTCCGTTTTGCGCTTTTGTTCATCACCAACAAGTAAGTATTCCATCCCTAAGCTTTCTAGCTTTTCATTGGTGTATTTTGATCTCCTTTTGGTGCTCTAAAATGTGGGAATGTGCTCAAATATGTGGGGCAATTTTGGTTTGTTTCATTGCTTGATTAGGTTGAATTGGGGGTTTGTATGAGATGGCCCTAGGCCTATAATGCATTTTGAAGCAATGGGACATGCCACATTGTCCCCGTTATCTTGCTATTGATGCCTAAACGTGCGCCCACCAAGTGTTCGGTGAAATGCCTCAATGGCATTAGCACGTGATTTTTGTAAGGAAACAACCCATGGGGCAATTTGGTTTGCACATATTTTTTGGGACATGCATTCATTCCCGAAAAGGCTAGAGTAATTGCCCCACATATATCCTAGGCCTAGGAACCAAAGTTTTATGCAAAAGAACACAAGAGTGGGTGCATATTGGGTAAAGTTACCCTTTTTGGCCAGCAATCAGCTATGGGCCAAGCTACAATAATTTCCCTACGCCTAGATGTTTAGGAATTTTGCTCATCATAAATGTGTAGGTTTAGAATAGGTAGCAAAATACCTTTGGCAATTTACACTTTGGGTGTGGTAGCAAAATACTTGGATGTATGTACATGTAATTTTTGGTAGTCAAAATGTCTCACAAAAAAATATATATATGTTGCATGTTATGTAAAGAAAATACATTACAAAAATACCTTTTAATTTGAATGCAATTTTAGTCAGCAAAAGGAAATATACTTGAATTTACATGCGGCTTTTAGGTAGCAAAAACACTTGAATAAAGCATGAAATGTAGCACCTTATTGTGTAGATAGCCAAGATTCATCACAAAGTTTGTATATGCATAAGTATTAGAAATACCGAAATGTGCACATGTGCAATTTTTGGTAGCCAAGATGCTTTGAGTATACATGTATGTAAATTTAGCCAAGGAAATGCATGTGATGTAGGTAGCAAATACACCTTGGAAGTACACATAGATAAATCTAGGTAACAAAGGTGCCTTGATTGCGCATCGGTGCATTTTTCTTAGTTATAAGAATGTCTTGTGCAAGTGAACGTTCGTAAAGAAGTATGTGCATAAGTTTGCTCTAAATTTACATTGATGTTTGTGTTTATTGGAGGAGGTTGTATGCCATTTTTGTTTTAAGAGTAGCATTTCTTGGTAAAACTAACTTTCCAAATGTTTGCCTTCGCAGGAAATGGCCCCGAGGAAGCTTGCCTCAAAGAGGTCCAGGAAGGATAAGGCGGCCGAAGGGACTAGTTCCGCTCCTGAGTATGACAGTCACCGCTTTAGGAACGTTGTACACCAGCAGCGCTTCAAGGCCATCAAGGGATGGTCATTTCTCCGGGAGCGACGCGTCCAGCTCAGGGACGACGAGTATGCTGATTTCCAGGAGGAGATAGGGCGCCGGCGGTGGACATCACTGGTTACCCCCATGGCCAAGTTCGATCCAGAAATAGTCCTTGAGTTTTATGCCAATGCTTGGCCAACAGAGGAGGGCGTGCGTGACATGAGGTCCTGGGTAAGGGGTCAGTGGATCCCGTTTGATGCTGATGCTATCGGCCAGCTCCTGGGATATCCGTTAGTGCTGGAAGAGGGCCAGGAGTGCGAGTATGGCCAGAGGAGGAACCGGTCTGATGGGTTCGATGAGGAGGCCATCGCCCAGTTGCTATGTATACCGGGGCAGGATTTTGCCCGGACTGCTGCCGGAAGACGGGTGCGGATCATGCGCACCAACATGACCACCCTGACTCAGATATGGATGACTTTGCTGCTCAGCAACATCCTGCCCACCGATCATAATTCCGACCTCCCCATGCCGAAGTGTCAGCTGGTGTACACCATCCTGACGCGGATGAGCATCCATGTGGCTCAGTTAATCGCTGATGCCATCTATATTTTTGCAGGTATGGCGCCTACCAGGCACCCTTTGGACCCAGATAAGTCCAACAGGGCCCTGGGATTTCCCGCACTGATCACAGGACTCTGCCAATCGTTCGGAGTCCCCGTTGCACCTACCAAGGTAATTCGGCCGCCCATCACCCGGGCTTTTATTGAGAAGTACTGTACCCAGAGACAGGCTCAGGGTGATGCTCCACAGGCCGCAGGCACGCCCCCACCACCTCATCAGGCTGGCCAGGCTGGGTCATTTGACATGGAGCAGTATTTACGGCATTTGGTTCTCCAGCAGGCGGCCAACCACCGGGCACATGTACAGACCCATGATTGTCTGTACCAGATGAGCCTCAGCATGCAGAGCCAGGGCTTCGCTTCTTTTTCATGCCCTACTCCAGACCAGTTCAGGGCAGAGGTCGCATGGCCCGGGGATTGGCCCGAGGCCCAAGCAGGACAGGCGCCCCCGGAAGTTCCCGGTGATGGAGAGGAGGCCCACGAGGACGAGGAGATGGCCGATTTGCTTGACTTCTTGGGAGGGAGTGGAGCTACATGACTGGGAGATCCCCAGATTCATGTTTTCTTTCATATTTCGTTTATCATTTTTATGTTAAGTTATTTTTTTGACTTGAGAGACTAATGTTTGTTATTGTTGTTTCGATTTTCATTTGTACAGCGCATACATTTTTGTTTGAATTGTTGCGTTAATGTTTATATATCATTACTATCAATGATGTTTGAAATTCTGGAACCGTGTAGAGTTCTTCGTTTAGGAACATCGTCCAAAAATATATATAATAAAACAAACAAAAATCATGATAAAAATAAAAATCAAAATCAAAAAAAAGGAAAAAGAGAGCAAAAAAGAAAAAGAGAGCAAATAAGGAAAAAGAAAGCAAGTAAGAAAAAAGATAGAAAAAGGAAAAATAAGTTATCTAGCTAAAAAACCAACATGCTTTTGAAAGAGATAACTTCCAACTTTTCTTTGAAAAAAAATTCACTGATCATAACCAATTTTTGAAAAAATGTGTATACACCTGAAGGGTGAATGCTGTGAAAATTTTCCCGGACGCCCAAAATGGACTCGGATGAATGCACAAATTGATAAAAGAACATATTTTGGAAACGTTGGGTTGACTAAAATAGAGGAAATGAATCCTGAGCCCTAGCATCACATGACCATAAAAATTTGACACTTGAGTGCCCGCATAGGTGCATGCACGACCAGTTTTGCATAAAGTTTCCAAATCACCATTTTTGCATTTGTGTCATGGAAATAATGTGGGGCATCCCTTTTTATCCTTGAACCAAACCAAACCCTGACATGTATCATGCCTAGCCATTCTACAAGTCTTGAGCCAAAATCCTGACTCACCATAAACCTTGACCCAGGGTGAGAATGTCAATCCTTACCCTCGGAAGCAAAAAAAAGAGAAGGAAAATTTCCAATCAAAGAAAAAGAGAAGGAAAATTTCCAATCAAAGGAAAAAAGGAAGCAAGGAAATTCCCAATCAAAGAGAGGGAGAAAGAAAAAAGAAAAGAAAGAAAATTCCCAACCAAAGAATGGGAGAAAGTAAAAAAGAAGAAAGCTCCTGGTCAAAGAAACCAGAAGAAATGTGCAGAGAGGTCTTTGGACCAGACAATATCTGAACAATACAGAATTGTCACCAAATGAACAAAAGAAAGAAAAGGAAACCATGACCTAAAAGTGGTCTTCTCCCTTTGATTACCAACCAAAATCCTGTGCGTCGGTGACTTGTTCGCCTCGCGCAAAACCAAAACAGAAAAGGAAAAGGCCAAAAACACACAAAAGCCGAAAAAACCATCAAAAGAACCCATTCCCAAGGGAAGTCCTATTGATCCATGATCACGCATGTAATTTTTGATTTGATAGGAAATAATTTGCAAAATCAAGTCATGACATATCTATGGTTCGGAATTAGGATAAAACACTTACCTGTGCGAGATTGATACACTTTGAGTGGATTTCTTCTATTTTTGTCGAACCCAGTGTTTCCTCTAAATGGTCATTTAGAAACGAAATGCTAAACATCCAAAATCTCATTTATGGTTATGGGGGGGTTTCATCAGCAGACTCTCCTTCCCCGGTAAACGCATTGTTTTTCACTCAAAAAGGCATATGCTCCTCTAATCAGTTGGAATATTTGTCTCTTTGCTAAAGCATGTTTGCATTTTAGTGGAGAAAACACCGAGACTTTTTCTAGTCTCACAAGTTATCCAGAACTACGTAGGTTTGAGTTCCTCATTGGAGGATACGTAGGAGCAAGAGCCTCGCTTTTGTCGACCACACCACCTTCTGTTACCATGACCCAAGAGCTGGTAACCCGCGGAGACACCTTACGGTTATCCGCACCTCGTCATTCAGTGACCGCAAGTGTGATTGATGAGCAGAGGCCAATGTGGTCATCTGCGCCCTTTCCGGAGATGTCAGCATCTTCCGGTGGAGACTTTTTCAAGTCTCACAAGTTATCTAGAACTACGTAGGTCTGACTTCCTCATTGGAGGATACGTAGGAGAAAGAGCCTTGCTTTTGTCGGCCGCCCCATAATCTGTGTCATACTGACCCTGAGGTCATGTGACATGCGGAGACAAAATTTGGTCATTCCGCACCCCTTTGCCATTCAGACAAAGTCGTGTCCGATGGCACGCAGAGACAAATTATGGTCATTCTGCACCCTTTTGTCATCCAGAGGCGGCGGGCCCGATGACATGCGGAGACAAAATTTGGTCATTCCGCACCCCTTTGCCATTCAGACACAGTCGTGTTCGATGGCACGCAGAGACAAATTATGGTCATTCTGCACCCTTTTGTCATCCAGAGGCGGCGGGCCCGATGACATGCGGAGACAAAATTTGGTCATTCCGCACCCCTTTGCCATTCAGACACAGTCGTGTCCGATGGCACGCAGAGACAAATTATGGTCATTCTGCACCCTTTTGTCATCCAGAGGCGGCGGGCCCGATGACATGCGGAGACAAATTATGGTCATTCCGCACCCTTTTGCCATTCAGACACAGTTGTGTCCGATGGCACGCAGAGACAAATTATGGTCATTCTGCACCCTTCGTCAATCGCGGCCGACAAGCCCGTTGACACGCGGAGATTTACATCATAAGATCTGTCATACTGACTCACAAGATCTGTCATACTGACTTTTGAGTCACGCTGACGGGTGAAAATACCCGAGTGGTTATCCGTATAAACATTCTTTTGCTATCTGTAAGACAGAACGCTTGATAGCAGGCAGAGACTGACACCGTCTTCTGCACCTTTTGTTCCCCCGAGAACAACAAGTCATTTGCATGCGGAAATTTTATGGTCACCCGCGACTCTCGTCAACCGAGAGGAACGAAATTAGTGTCTTATCTTTACTTTCCTTTTATCTCCAATAAAAGACAAGTAAAGAGGGGCAACTGTCATACCCTAATTTCGTCCGAGGACCTTTGCTTGATGACATGCGACTTTTGTTTGGTCCTTGTAAGGTGCTTGGCACCCATCATTAGGCAATTTGTGAAATTCCGGGACATGCCGAAAAACAAAAGAAAATATTGATGCACAATCCGTAAGGTTCCGTGACACACCGGAAATCAAATGGAAGCATCGTTGCACAATTAGTGGGGTTCCGTAACATTCCGTAAGTCAAAAAGGGGATGATTATGTAATCCACAAGGTTCCGTAACATTACGGAAAGAAAACAAGTATCGTTACGAAATTCGTAAGTTTCCGTAACTTTACGAAAAAAGAATCACCAAAAAAAAAAAAGCAGAGGGGGGTGTACTTAGTAAAAATGGGGGTGCAAATAGCAACCAGGCCCACTTGGGCCCTCCAGAAGATTCCTCCAGAAGGTTGTTGCTTCTGGAGGAAGCAACCATGCTCGCCTGGGCGAGCTGGGCGGCAAGCATCTCCCCTATTTTGCTATAAATAGGGGAGGAAGTGAAGTGGAAAAGGGTTTAGCCCCTTAGGCACTTCTCTCTCTTTCGAATTTGCTTGGAAAAATTGTTTCCGTGAAGAAAATCTAAGCCGAGGCGCTTCCGAAACGTTTCCGTAACGTTTTCCGTGAGGAATTTCGCAAAGGTTTCGACCGTTCTTCGACGTTCTTCATTCGTTCTTCGATCTTCAACGGGTAAGTACCTTGAACCAAGCTTTTCGATTCATTCTATGTACCCGTGGTGGTCCACATTATGTTTCGTGTATTTTTATTCTCGTTTCATTTACTTTTTATACCCCCTCTTGACGTGCTTAAGCCATTTTATTTAAGTCATTTCTCGCTTAACCTAAAAATAAAATAAATTTCCACCGATCGTTTGAATTGTATTATCTGTTAACTTCGGTTAAAATGAATTCCGACCGTTCGGTCGTGTCGTAACCACGTTGGAAATCAAAAAAAGAGGTAAAAAAATAATATAATAATAAAAAAACATCTTTTAGTAAAATAAAAGCGGAAAATCAATCGGACGTTTTCTCTTTGGGATTTCTCATTTCTTAATTGAATTGACTAATAACTAAAGTGAAACTAAGGCTAAAATCAACTCGCCTAGTCTAGCTCGTCCATAAAAATAGGTTTTTGAAGTTTGTCATTTCAATTTCTTACTAAGTAAAATGGATCATTTTCAAGGTCCAACGCCTTAAAATGATCACCTTTTTAAGTAAAAAAGAATCACTTGATAAGAAAGAACTACGTAGGTCTGATTTGCTCATCGCAATTGAGGAATACGTAGGAGCAAAGGGAAACACCCTTGTCGACCACAAAAAGAGAAAAATATAAAAAGGGTATAAAGGATATAAAGACATAAAAAGGGAACATAAAAAATCAAAGTCATGTTTGCACATTCGATTAAAGGCTCCCTTGGGACGGACGTGTGGGGTGCTAATACCTTCCCCGTGCGTAAATACAACTCCTGAACCTTTCACTTAAAAGTTCGTAGATCGCGTCTTTTCCGGTTTTTCCGACGTTTTCCTCAAATAAACGTTGGTGGCGACTCCGCGCGTATTCCTTTCGTGGAACACGCATCCCGCGAGTCTCGCGTCGCCCTCCCGCCGAAGGGTAGGTTCCGACAGTCAGCTACAGGCAAATGAGCCCATTGACACGCAGAGACTAATGTGGTCATCTGCACCCTTCCCGGAGATGTTAGCGTCTTCTGGCCGAGACCGCGAAAAAGTCTCAATTTTGCTATCGTGACCTAATGGTTCGGTACCACGCAGACACATCTTGTGGTTATCCGCACCTATCGTCAGCTAGAGGCAAGCGAGCCAGTTGACACGTAGAGACCAATGCGGTCATCTGCACCCTTCCCAGATATGTCAGCGTCTTCCAACCGAGACCGCGATAAAGTTTCAATTTCACTATCGTGACCCAAGGGTCCGGTTGCATGCAGAGACACTATATGGTTATCCGCACATGTCCTCTGCTAGAGGCAAACACACCCGTTGACATGCAGAGACTAATGTTGTCATCTGTAGCCTTCTCGGAGATGTCAATGTCTTCCGACCGAGACCGACAAAAAGTCTCAATTTCGCTATCGTGACCCAAGGGTCCGGTATCACGCGGACACACCTTATGGTTATCCGCACCTTTCGTCAGCCAGAGGCAAGTGAGCCCATTGACATGCAAAGACCAATGTGCTCATCTGCACCCTTCCCGGAGATGTCAGCGTCTTCCGACCGAGACCGTGAAAAAGTCTCAATTCTGCTATTGTGACCCAAGGGTCCGGTAGCACACGAACACACCTTATGGTCTTCTACTTTTTTCATCAGCTAGAGGCAAGCGAGCTCGTTGAGACGTAGAGACCAATGTGGTCATCTGCACCCTTCCCAAAGATGTCTGCGTCTTCCGGTCGAGACCGCAAAAAAGTCTCAATTTCGCTATCGTGACCCAAGGGTCCGGTAACACGAGGACACACCTTATGTTTATCTGCACCGTTCGTCAGCTAGAGGCAAGCGAGCCCGTTGAGACGCAGAGACTGATGTGGTAATCTGGACCCTTCCCATAGATGTTAGCGTCTTTCAGCCGAGACCGCAAAATTGTCTCAGTTTTGCTATCATGACCCAAGTGTCGCAACCTACCCTTCGGCGGGAGGGCGACGCGTGACTCGTGGGAAGCGTGTTCCATGAAAGGAATACGCGCGGAGTCGCCACCAACGTTTATTTGAGGAAAACGTCGGAAAAACCGGAAAAGACGAGATCTACGAACTTTTTAGTGAAAGGTTCGGGAGTTGTATTTACGCACGGGGAAGGTATTAGCACCCCACACGCCCGTCCCAAGGGACGGCGGCCTTTAATCGAATGTGCAAACATGACTTTGATTTTTATGTTCCCTTTTATGTTCTTATATCCTTTATACCCTTTTTATATTTTTTCCTTTTTTGTGGTCGACAAGGGTGTTTCCCTTTGCTCCTACGTATTCCTCAATTTGGGATGAGAAAATCAGACCTACGTAGTTCTTTTGGAACAAAGTGTTTGGTTAAGTTTGTTTTTGTCTTTTTTGCAAAATATGTTTTTATTTGAACAAAAGGTCATTTAAGGTGTTGGACCATTAAACGGTCTTTTGATTTTGAAAGATGAGAAACGTTAAGGCTTTGGACCATTAACGATCTCTTGTTTTTTTTGAAAGGGGAGAAACGTTAAGGCATTGGACCATTAACGATCTCTTGGGGTGGTCGACAAAAGCGAGGCTTTTGCTCCTACGTATCCTCAATGAGGAACTCAGACCTACGTAGTTCTTGCTTATCAAATGATTCTTTTTTACTTAAGTGGTGATCATTTTAAGGCGTTGGACCTTAAAAATGATCCATTTTACTTAGTGAGAAATTGAAATGACAAACTTCAAAAGCCTATTTTTGTGGACGAGCTTGACTAGGCGAGTTGATTTTAGCCTTAGTTTCACTTTAGTTATTAATCAATTCGATTAAGAATGAGAAATCCCAAAGAGAAAACGTCCGATTGATTTTCCGCTTTATTTTACTAAAAAGATATTTTTTGATTATTATATTATTTTTTACCTCTTTTTGATTTCCAACGTGGTTACGGCACGGCCGAACGGTCGGAATTGATTTTAACCGAAGTTAACGGATAATATAATTCAAACGTTCGGTGGAAATTTATTTTATTTTTAAGTTAAGCGAGAAATGACTTAAGTAAAATGGCTTAAGCACGTCAACAGGGGGTATAAAAAGTAAACAAAATGAGAATAAAAATGCACGAAACACAATGTGGACCACTACGGGTGCATAGAATGAATCGAAAAGCTTGGTTCGAGGTACTTACCCGTTGAAGATCGAAGAACGATGAAGAACGAATGAAGAACGTCGAAGAACGGTTCAAACCTTTGCGAGATTCCTCACGGAAAACGTTACGGAAACGTTTCGGAAGCGCCTCGGCTTAGATTTTCTTCACGGAAACAATTTTTCCAAGCAAATTCGAAAGAGAGAGAAGTGCCTAAGGGGCTGGACCCCTTCCTTCTTCATTTCCTCCCCTATTTATAGCAAAATAGGGGAGGTGGTTGCCGCCCAGCTCGCCCAGGCGAGCAGGGTTGCTTCCTCCAGAAGCAACCGCCTTCTGGAGGAATCTTCTGGAGGGCCCAAATGGGCCTGGGTGCTATTTGCACCCCCATTTTTACTAAGTACACCCCCCTCTGCTGTTTTTTGGTAATTCTTTTTTCGTAAAGTTACGGAAACTTACGAATTTCGTAACGATACTTGTTTTCTTTCCGTAATGTTACGGAACCTTGCGGATTACATAATCATCCCCTTTTTGACTTACGGAATGTTACGGAACCTCACTTAATTATGCAACGATGCTTCCATTTGATTTCCGATGTGTCACGGAAACTTACGGATTGTGCATCAACATTTTTTTGGTTTTTCGGCATGTCCTGGAATTTCATAAATTGCCTAATGATGGGTGCCAAGCACCTCACAAGGACCAAAGAATGGTCGCATGTCATCAAGCAAAGGTCCCCGGACGAAATTAGGGTATGACAGTTGCCCCTCTTTACTTGTCTTTTATTGGAGATAAAAGAAAAGTAAAGATAAGACACTAATTTCGTCCCTCTCGATTTGACGAGAGTCGCGGGTGACCATAAAATCTCCACATGCAAATGACTTGTTGTTCCCAGAATTTCACAAATTGCCTAATGATGGGTGCCAAGCACCTCACAAGGACCAAAGAATGGTCGCATGTCATCAAGCAAAGGTCCCCGAAAATCAGTGTATGACACTAATTTCGCTCCTCTCGGTTGACGAGAGTCGCGGGTGACCGTGACTTGTCGTTCCTAGGATTTCACAAATTGCCTAATGATTGGTGCCAAGCACCTCACAAGGACCAAAGAATGGTCACATGTCATCAAGCAAAGGTCCCCGAAAATCAGTGTATGACACTAATTTCGCTCCTCTCGGTTGACGAGAGTCGCGGGCGACCATGAAATTTCCGCATGTAAATGACTTTGTTGTTCCCGGAGGAACAAAAGGTGCAGAAGACTGTGTCAGCCCCTGCATGCTATCAAGCGTTCTGTCTTACAGATAGCAAAAGAATGGGTGCGAATAACCATAAGGTATCTCCGCGTATCATGGGTGCAGAATGACCAAACTTGGTCTCTGCTTGTCATCGGGCCCGCCGCCTCTGGATGACAAAAGGGTGCGAATAACCATAAGCTATCTCCGCGTATCATGGGTGCAGAATGACCAAACTTGGTCTCTGCTTGTCATCGGGCCCGCCGCCTCTGGATGACAAAAGGGTGCGGATAACCGTAAGGTATCTCCGCGTATCATGGGTGCAGAATGACCAAACTTGGTCTCTGCTTGTCATCGGGCCCGCCGCCTCTGGATGACAAAAGGGTGCGAATAACCATAAGGTATCTCCGCGTATCATGGGTGCAGAATGACCAAACTTGGTCTCTGCTTGTCATCGGGCCCGCCGCCTCTGGATGACAAAAGGGTGCGAATAACCATAAGGTATCTCCGCGTATCATGGGTGCAGAATGACCAAACTTGGTCTCTGCTTGTCATCGGGCCCGCCGCCTCTGGATGACAAAAGGGTGCGGATAACCGTAAGGTATCTCCGCGTATCATGGGTGCAGAATGACCAAACTTGGTCTCTGCTTGTCATCGGGCCCGCCGCCTCTGGATGACAAAAGGGTGCGAATAACCATAAGGTATCTCCGCGTATCATGGGTGCAGAATGACCAAACTTGGTCTCTGCTTGTCATCGGGCCCGCCGCCTCTGGATGACAAAAGGGTGCGAATAACCATAAGGTATCTCCGCGTATCATGGGTGCAGAATGACCAAACTTGGTCTCTGCTTGTCATCGGGCCCGCCGCCCCTGGATGACAAAAGGGTGCGAATAACCATAAGGTATCTCCGCGTATCATGGGTGCAGAATGACCAAACTTGGTCTCTGCTTGTCATCGGGCCCGCCGCCTCTGGATGACAAAAGGGTGCGCGTCACATGACCTCAGGGTCAGTATGACAAAGATTATGGGGCGGCCGACAAAAGCAAAGCTCTTGCTCCTACGTATCCTCCAATGAGGAACTCAGACCTACGTAGTTCTGGATAACTTGTGAGACTTGGAAAGTCTCCATCGGAAAATGCTGACATCTCCGAAAAGGGCGCAGATGACCATATTGGTCTCTGCTCGTGAATCACACTTGGGGTCACTGAATGACGAGGTGCGGATAACCGTAAGGTGTCTCCGCGGGCTACCAGCTCTTGAGTCATGGCGACAAAAGGCGGTGTGGTCGACAAAAGCGAGGCTCTTGCTCCTACGTATCCTCCAATGAGGAACTCAGACCTACGTAGTTCTGGATAACTTGTGAGACTTGAAAAAGTCTCAGTGTTTTCTCCACTAAAACGCAAACATGCTTTAGCAAAGAGACAAATATTCCAACTGATTAGAGCAGCATATGCCTTTTTGAGTGAAAAACAATGCGTCTACTGGGGAAGGAGAGTATGCTGATGAAATTTTCTCATAACCATAAATGAGATTTTGGATGTTAGCATTTCGTTTCTAAATGACCATTTAGAGGAAACACTGGGTTCGACAAAAATAGAAGAAAATCACTCAAAGTGTATCAATCTCGCACAGGTAAGTGTTTCATCCTAATTCCGAACCATAGATATGTCATGACTTGACTTTGCAAATTATTTCCTATCAAATCAAAAATTACATGCGTGATCATGGATCAATAGGGCTTCCCTTGGGAATGGGTTCTTTTGGTGGGTTCTTCGGCTTTTGTGTGCTTTTGGCTTTTGATTTTTCTGGCTTTTTTCTTTTTCTGTTTTTGTTTAGTGCGGGGCGAGAAAAAAAAGGTCGCTAGCGCACGGGATTTTGGTTGGCAATCAAAGGGAGAAGACCATTTTAGGTTGTGGTTTCCTTTTCTTTCTTTTGTTCATTTGGTGACAATTCTGTATTGTTCAGATATTGTCTGGTCAAAAGACCTTTCTGCACATTTCTTCTAGTTTCTTTGATCAAGAACTTTCTTTCCTTCCTTTTTCTTTTTTCTTTCTCCCATTCTTTGATTGGGAATTTTCTTTCTTTTCTTTTTGCTTTCTCCCATTCTTTGATTGGGAATTTCCTTTCTTTTCTTTTTGCTTTCTCCCACTCTTTGATTGGGAATTTCCTTTCTTTTCTTTTTGCTTTCTCCCACTCTTTGATTGGGAATTTCCTTCTTTTCTTTTTTGCTTCCGAGGGTAAGGATTATGGTGAGTCAGGATTTTGGCTCAAGGTTTGTAGAATGGCTAGACATGATACATGTCGGGGTTTGGTTTGGTTCAAGGATAAAAAGGGATGCCCCACATTATTTCCATGACACAAATGCAAAAATGATGATTTGGAAACTTTATGCAAAACTGGTCATGCATGCATCTATGCGGACACTCAAGTGTCAAATTTTTACGGTCATGTGATGCTAGGGCTCAGGATTCATTTCCTCTATTTTAATCAACCCAATGTTTCCAAAATATGTTCTTTTATCAATTTGTGCATTCATCCGAGTCCATTTCGGGCGTCCGGGAAAATCTTCACAGCATTCACCCTTCAGGTGTATACACATTTTTTCAAAAACTAGTTACGATCAGTGAATTTTTCCAAAGAAAAGTTGGAAATCGTCTCTTTTCAAAAGCATGTTGGTCTTTCAACTTGACAACTTATTTTTTCCTTTTTCTACCTTTTTCCTTACTTACCCTTTTTTTCCTTATTTGCTCTCTTTTTCTTTTCACTTTCTTTTCTTTTCTATTTCATTTTCTTTCCTTTTCTATTTCATTTTCTTTCCTTTTCTATTTTTATTTTTATCATGATTTTTTTTATTTTTTTTTATTTTTTTTTTTATTTTACATATATACTTTTGGACGATGTTCCTAAACGAAGAACTCTACACGGTTCCAGAATTTCAAACATCATCGATAGTAATGATATATAAATACTAACGCACCAACCTAAACAAAAATGTATGCGCTGTACAAATGACAATCGAAACAACAAAAACAAACATTAGTCTCTCAAGTCAAAACAATAACATAGAATAAAAATGACAAAAGAAATATGAAAGAAAACATGAATCTGGGGATCTCCCAGTCACGTGTCTCCACTCCCTCCCAAGAAGTCAAGCAAATCAGCCATCTCCTCATCCTCGTGGGCTTCTTCTCCATCGCCGGGAGCTTCTGGGGGTGCCTCTCCTGCTTGGGCTTTGGGCCAATCTCCGGGCCATGCAACCTCTGCCCTGAACTGGTCTGGAGTAGGGCATGAAAAAGGAGCGAAGCCCTGGCTCTGCATGCTAAGGCTCATCTGGTACAGACAATCATGGGTCCGTACATGTGCTCGGTGGTTGGCCGCCTGCTGGCGAACCAAATGCCGTAAATACTGCTCTATGTCAAATGCCCCAGCCTGGCCAGCCTGATGAGGTGGTGGGGGCGCGCCTGCGGCCTGTGGAGCATCACCCTGAGCCTGTCTCTGGGTACAGTACTTCTCAATAAAAGCCCGGGTGATGGGCGGCCGAATCACCTTGGTAGGTGCAACGGGGACTCCGAACGACTGGCAGAGTCCTATGATCAGTGCGGGGAATCCCAGGGCCCTGTTGGACTTATCTGGGTCCAAAGGGTGCCTAGTGGGCGCCATACCTGCAAAAATATATATGGCATCAGCGATCAACTGAGCCACATGGATGCTCATCCGTGTCAGGATGGCGTACACCAGCTGGCACTTGGGCATGGGGAGGTCGGAATTATGATCGGTGGGCAGGATGTTGCTGAGGAGCAACGTCATCCATATCTGGGTCAGGGTGGTCATGTTGGTGCGCATGATTCGCACTCGCCTCCCTGCAGCAGTCCGGGCAAAATCCTGCCCCGGTATACATAGCAGCTGGGCGATGGCCTCCTCATCGAACCCATCAGACCGGTTCCTCCTCTGGCCATACTCGCATTCCTGGCCCTCTTCCAACACCATCGGATATCCCAGGAGCTGGCTGATAGCGTCGGCATCGAACGGGATCCACTGACCCCTAACCCAGGACCTCATGTCACGCACGCCTTCCTCTGTTGGCCAAGCATTGGCGTAAAACTCAAGGACTATTTCTGGATCAAACTTGGCCATGGGAGTAACCAGTGGTGCCCACCGCCGGCGCCCTATTTCCTCCTGGAAATCAGTATACTCGTCGTCCCTGAGCTGGACGCGTCGCTCCCGGAGAAACGACCATCCCTTGATGGCTTCGAAGCGCTGCTGATGTACAACGCTCCTAAAGCGGTGACTGTCGTACTCCGGGGCGGAACTAGTTCCTTCGGCCGCCTTGTCCTTCCTGGACCTCTTTGAGGCAAGCTTCCTCGGTGCCATTCCTGCGAAGGCAAACATTTGGAAAGTTAGTTTTTGTGGGACATTACTCTTAAAGCAAAAATGGCATATAACCTCCTCCCATAAATACAAACATCAATGTAAATTTAGAGCAAGCTTATGCGCATGTTTCCTTACGAACGTTCACTTGCGGAAGATATCCTATTAACCGAAAAAATGCACCCATATACAATCAAGGCAGCTTTGTTACCTAGATTATTTACACGTACTTCCAAGGTGTATTTGTTACTTACATCACACACATCTCCTTGGCTAAATTCACATACATGCATACTCCAAGCATTTGGGGTACCAAAAATTGCACATGTGCACATCTTGGTATTTCTAATACCTATACATACACGAACTTCATGATGAATCTTGACTATCTACACAATAAGGTGCTACATTTCATGCCCTTTTTCAAGTTTTTGCTACCTAAAGCCGCATGCAAATTCAAGCATATTTTCCTTTGCTGACTAAAATTGTATTCAAATTATATATATATTTTTTGGAATATGTTTTCTTTCATACAACATTCAACATATTTATATATATTTTTTTTTTTGTGAGACATTTTGACTACCAAAAATTATATATACATACATTCAAGCATTTCGCTATTCATACCCAAAGTGCAAATTGCCAAAGGTACCTTGCTACCTATTCTAAACCTACGCATTCATGACGAGCACAATTCCTAGACATCTAGGCGTAGGGAAAATATTATAGTGTGGCCCATAGCTGATTGCTGGCCCAAAAGAGGGTAACTTTACCCAATATGCACCTCCTTTTGTGTACTTTTGCATAAAAACTTTGGTTCCTAGGCCTAGGACACATGTGGGGCAATTACTCTAGCTCTTTCGAAAATGAATGCATGTCCCAAAAATATGTGCAAACCAAATCGCCCCATGGGTTGTTTCCCTACAAAAATCACGCGCTAATGCCATTGAGGCATTTCACCGAACACTTGGTGGGCGCGCGTTTAGGCATCAATAGCAAGAGAACGGGGACAATGTGGCATGCCCCATTACTTCAAAATGCATTATAGGCCTAGGGCCATCTCATACAAACCCCCAATTCAACTTAATCAAGCAAGAAAACAAACCAAAATTGCCCCACATATGTGAGCACATTCCCACAATTTAGAGCACCAAAAGGAGATCAAAATACACCAATGAAGAGCTCGAAAGCTTAGGGATGGAATACTTACTTGTTGGTGATGAAAAAGCGCAAAACGGAATCAAAAAATGCGAAAAAGGATGACCCTAGGGCTGCAAATTCATCAATCCCGTGGGTATGGCTTTTGAAAGGGGGGAAAAGAAGTTTTTGAACGTAAAAACGCCCCCCCTTTCGTCATTTTTATAATTTGGTGCAGGGGTGGCTCGCCCAGGCGAGCTAACCTGCACTTTTTTTTTTTTTTTTTTTTTTTTTTTTTTTTTTGAGGGGAACATTAACCATGTCCCCTCCCTTCTCATGGATTAGCATTTTGCCTAACTTGAACTTACTTAGGTTAGAATCAGGCGTTGATTATTTATCTTATTATTACTCTTTTCCTTTTTAAAACAAACAAATAATAAAAGAAAGCTGCCAAATAGAAAGGATACGGGGCTGCCTTGCAGCGACATTCCCTGCTTGTTTCGCACAGAGAAGGGCAATGATCGGTCGGTCGTGACCCCATCCCCGCTTGCGTTCATCCTTAAGTACCTGTAAGTAATAAACAACCAGGTATGGCCAATCTTGGCCGCATCATTACCCTACCTTGATTGGTTTCTGCCATTCATGTTTTGTCTTCACTCCAGAAGGTAGCCCAAGGTGATCCTGCCCCTGTTTTACCACAACAATATACATGCGTATGCGTATGCGTATGCATGAATGTTTTCAAACGCGGAAAATTTAGGGAAAGTTGGTTCAGGTTCAATTCTAATTAAGCGCTTGGGGGATCCCATGAACTGAGCGGAAGGGCTCAGGTGATCACAGATTAATGCAAGGTGTGAAACTAACGTGAGGACTAAAAGCCTCGAATCCACGTTCATTTCTTTGAAAGATTGTAACGAGAGATACAACAGACAGGAAATCCCTGGGGGAAATCCAGAAAACGCATAAAGATAAAGAACATGCAGCGACATCCTTAATTGCCCCAGCTTCTAAGCATAATATTGTTTGACGACATCAGAGTTCACGGGTGAAGGTAGCTCTTCGCCATCCATGTCGGTAAGCACCAGGGCTCCTCCGGAAAAAGCCCTCTTCACAACAAAAGGCCCTTCGTAGTTCGGGGCCCATTTCCCTCGATGGTCCTTGACAGCATGGGACATTTTCTTTAGCACAAGGTCTCCCTCATGGAACTTGCGTAAGCGTACTTTCTTGTCGAATACACTCTTCATTCTTTGCTGGTATAAGCGCCCATGACTCATGGCCGTTAAGCGCTTACCCTCGATGAGGTTGAGCTGATCGTAGCGTGTTTGAGCCCACTCTGATTCCTTTAATCCGGATTCTGCCAAGATCCTCAATGACGGGACTTCTACCTCGAACGGTAACACCGCCTCCATCCCATATACCAATGAGAATGGCGTTGCCCCAGTTGACGTTCGCACTGAAGTCCGGTAACCGTGTAACGCGAATGGGAGCATCTCGTGCCAATCCTTGTATGACACGGTCATCTTTTGGATAATCTTTTTGATATTCTTATTGGCCGCTTCCACTGCTCCATTCATCTTGGGCCGGTAGGGCGTGGAATTGTGATGCTGGATCTTAAACTCCTCGCACATTTCTGCCATCATCTTATTATTCAGGTTGGTGCCGTTGTCCGTGATAATCTTCCTTGGCAAACCATATCGGCAGATGATCTCTTTCTTAATGAACCTGACCACCACATTCCTCGTGACATTGGTATATGAAGCCGCCTCGACCCACTTGGTGAAATAATCTATCGCTACGAGGATGAAGCGATGACCATTCGAGGCCTTGGGCTCAATGGCCCCGATGACATCTATTCCCCACATGGAGAAAGGCCAAGGGGCGGACATGACATTCAGAGGATGTGGTGGGGCATTGACATTATCTGCGAATGCTTGACATTTGTGGCACTTCCTCACATGGACACAACAATCACTTTCCATGGTAAGCCAATAATAACCTGCTCTTAAGATCTTCCTGGCCATAGCATGCCCGTTGGCGTGTGTTCCAAACGAGCCCTCATGGACTTCCTCGATCATGTGATTTGCCTCCTTGGCATCCACACATCGCAGGAGTGTCATGTCGTGATTTCTCTTATACAGTGTGCCTCCGCTCATGAAGAAACTGGCTGCCAACCTCCTCAATGTCCTTTTATCGTTGTCGGCAATCTCTGGCGGGTATTCTTTGCTTTCGACATATCGCTTGATGTCGTAATACCAGGGCTTTCCGTCCCGTTCCTCTTCCACTTGGCAACAATGTGCGGGTTTGCCACGACACTGAAATTCAATGTAGGGTAGGTCCCCGTGCGGTGTTAGCTGGAACATAGATGCCAATGTAGCAAGTGCATCCGCCATTTGATTTTCCTCGCGGGGAACATGATGGAAGGAGATCTCATCGAAAGTCTCAGCCAACTCCTTGATGTAGGCTTTGTAGGGTATCAGCTTGGGATCTCTAGTTTCCCATTCTCCTCTCAGCTGATGGATTACCAACGCTGAGTCGCCGTACACCTTGAGTAGTTTGACATCGGAGTCAATTGCTGCCTGGACGGCTAGGGCACATGCTTCATATTCGGCCATGTTGTTGGTGCAGTCGAATCCTAGCCTGGCTGTGAAAGGTACACATTGATTGTCCGGAGAGATCAACACTGCCCCAACGCCATGACCTAGAATGTTTGACGCTCCGTCAAACCATACAGTCCATTTGTCCCGATCTTCGTCCAACTTTTCCTCGAACAAGGCCATGATGTCCTCATCCGGGAATTCCGGATGCATGGGCTGGTAGTCGTTAAGAGGCTGTTGAGCCAAATAATCTGCCAAAGCGCTTCCTTTTATCGCCTTTTGGGTGACGTAGACTATATCAAACTCAGATAGCAAGACTTGCCACCGGGCGATTCGTCCTGTGAGAGCTGGCTTTTCAAAGATGTACTTAACCGGGTCCATTTTGGATATCAACCAGGTAGTATGACTCAGCATGTACTGCCTTAGGCGATGGGACGCCCATACTAAAGCACAACACGTTCTTTCGAGCAAGGAGTAATTCATCTCACAGGTCGTGAACTTCTTACTTAGGTAGTAAACAGCGCGCTCTTTCTTCCCGGATTCGTCATGTTGCCCCAGCATACACCCCATTGACTCGTCCAAGATTGTCATGTACAAAATGAGAGGCCTTCCAGGTACTGGTGGCATAAGCACGGGAGGATTCATTAGGCACTTTTTGATCCTTCCAAAAGCCTCTTGGCAATCCTCATTCCACCGATCAGTTTGGTTTTTGCGCAAGAGTTTAAACAACGGCTCACAAATGGCGGTGAGCTGCGATATGAATCTGGCAATATAATTCAAGCGCCCCAGAAAACCTCGGACTTGCCTCTCTGTACGGGGTTCTGGCATCTCAAGGATAGCCTTCACTTTTTCGGGGTCTACCTCTATCCCTTTCTGGCTTACAACGAAACCAAGCAATTTCCCTGATTTGACCCCAAAGGTACACTTAGCGGGGTTCAACCTTAATTGATATTTCTTAAGCCTTTCGAACAACTTCCGCAGGTTGACAAGGTGTTCTTCCTCAGATTTAGATTTAGCAATTATGTCGTCCACGTAGACCTCGATCTCTTGATGCATCATATCATGGAACAAAGCTACCATGGCCCGTTGATAAGTTGCCCCGGCGTTCTTGAGTCCAAAGGACATTACCTTGTAACAGAACGTTCCCCACAGGGTGACGAAAGTAGTCTTTTCCATATCCTCGGGCGCCATCTTTATCTGATTGTAACCAGAGAAACCATCCATGAAGGAAAATAAAGCGAAATTGGCCGTGTTATCTACGAGGATATCGATGTGTGGTAACGGAAAATTGTCCTTGGGACTGGCCCGATTCAGGTCCCGGTAATCTACACACATTCGTACTTTCCCACCTTTTTTAGGAACTGGTACGATGTTGGCAACCCATTCTGGATACCGAGCGACGGCCAGAAATCCAGCGTCAAACTGCTTCTTCACTTCTTCTTTTATCTTCAAGGACGTTTCGGGTTTCATCCTCCTCAATTTCTGTTTTACTGGGGAACACCCGGGATTTAGAGGCAATCGGTGCTGCACAATGTCAGAACTCAAACCGGGCATATCTTGGTATGACCAAGCAAAGATGTCTTGGTAGTCTTTTAGCAGGATTATTAATTCTTCACGGATAGGTGCGGTAATGCCTGTACCTATCTTTACTTCCCTCTTTCCACTGCCAATTCCTAAGTCTACTAGCTCTGTTTCTTCTTGATGAGGCCCCATTTCTTGGTCCTCATGGGCGACCATTCTTTCTAGTTCCGAAGGAAGTCCCACATCCTCATCTCCTTCATCTTCCGTTTGGTTCATTTCTTGCTCGAAGTTGATAGACGGGTCCCAGGTATTAGTACCTTCGGGGGACTCGTCATCGAATCTGCCGTTTCAGAAAAAGAAGTAAACATGCAAATGAATGAGAATGGGTAGAGACCAGGAACAGATGAAGAAAGATCCTTGTATTATAAATTCAAAAACAAAAGACACAAAGCCTTAACAAAAAGAAAACTCTAAAGCCTAGGCCCAACTATAGAGCTTTTAAAACCGTAAAGGTTTACATTATGCTTGTTGCGTAAACGCCGGGGCGTTCCTCCACTCGCCAATTTTCCAGCTGGAAATCAGGAGGGCATGGTCGGACCAAATCCGAAGTACTCGGAACATCATTTTCACATATCGCGAACACTTGACCTTCGTCTCCCAGACCCGCACTTATAAAGCTTCTACTTATGTGGCAGGGCGGGCTTCCTTCACTTTCTTGTCTCCAACGCGAGCTCTGACCACTGTCCTTCCTTCCCGCGATGCTTCTTTTCATGTCCGCCTGAGTGGGCTTATAGCCTAAACCATACTTCCCACGATTTCCTTGGGTTTTTATCAGGCTAGTTATGCCGCCATTGTCTTTGCCTAAACCCATCCCGGGTTCATAACCGTTCCCCAACATAACTCGGCCATCATTACCGCCGCATCGGACAGACAAGGTTGCCCAAAGAGGGAGTCCACGGAGGAAATGCTGACCACCTCAAAAGACTGGAAAGCGGTTTCTAACGATTCTTCTGCGGCTTCCACATAAGGCATGGAGGATGGGCAGCTTACCAAGATATCTTCCTCGCCTGACACGATGAACCAAGTGCCCTCC